>NW_027526460.1:43425303-43495303 GCF_048455015.1 Haemaphysalis longicornis
ATTACAGTGTTGTACGGAACGGCGTTACAAGGAACGGCGTTCCTGGAACTAGTTCCTTTTTGGAGGAACGGAGGAACGCCACCGTTCCATTAAGGGTCGGTGGAACAGTAACGGTAACTCGTTAGGTTTTTGAAGGAACGGTAGGAACGCCGTTCCTGCCGTTACATCGCTAGGATTTGGCTGCTTTTGATGCGAAGGCTCGAGTACTGAAATCCACAAGTCGCTACTGCGTTTCTCTTCCTGTAAGCTGGTCAATTTGCCCGCCCTTCAGCCGTATACGTGCTTCCTCGAAGATCAAATGCAGAAGAATAACGACGCAGCAGGCCGCAGCTTGGGCTTGCTTTCATGCTGGTTGAACTTACGCGGCATTCGACGAGTGAATAGCGTAGCCGCGAGAATGCTTTTCACCTTTCATCGTTTGTCTGGGGAGGCCAGGATGCGCGCCTGGCCGATAGAATTGTTTTCTGGCGGGGAAAGATTGTCTAAAACGGGATCCGGAGATTTCGGTGTCGGACATTTCGGTGCAGGACGTTCGGTGGGGACATTTCTGTGCACGGACATTTTGGTGCACGACGTCTTGGCCCAGACATTTTGAGTCACGGGATGTCCAAGGCATTCTTTGAACATTTTAGCTTTAATATTGTAATTTCGTGACTTGATATGATTTTACGTTCGAGACTTGTGTTTGCGCCGTGGTGCGTGGAAACGAACGCTAAACCCTGGCGGAGCATTGCCACATGAAACCCAATTTCTGTAGTAGATGGTAAAAATTAACAATGTTAATGCGCATCCGTTCAAACTTTTTTTTTATTTTAACATTCATGTGAACAACTCTACTACTTTAAGTGTTACCAAAGCGCTTTGCTTTCCCTTCACCCAACGGTGCAAGACGCTGCTGCTTTTAGTCCATCCTCACCCCCCCCCCACACACACACACACAGCAAAACATCCGCGAAAACAAAAACAGAAAAACGAGGTAGTAAGCGCGTGTGCATTCCGTTTTAATTATTTTCTCAATCAATCTCGTATTCGTTGCATTCAGTGTCGGTTCTACTTAAAACTAACCAACCAACGATCGCACTTCCGGTGGCATTACTTTGGGGAGGGGAAGGCGGAGCCCCGCTGGCTACCAGCCCCCTTGGTAGAGAGGTGTCACTTGTGGTTCACCATTGCGTCAACTGGACTTCGAAAACTTGAAGACGACTGTTGCCGCTCTCGTCACACTAGCCTATTCACTTTTTTTTCTCCTTATAATGGGAGAAAGCAATGTATGCCTGGGGTGTCCATGATATGCGCGACTTCAAGAGTTAATTGCCAATAGGGACACTGAAGGCGAAGAAAGAGCGATTCCTGCAGTGGGGGCGTCATCGGTATGACCGCGACGCGCGGAAGGGCTTAGCCAGCAAACGACAGTGCCCATTGTGTTCTCAGCGGCTTTTTGGGTGGATTTTTGTTTCACATTATAGAGATTTCGTGAGCTCCTGGTGAATGTAAAGCTTTTCACTGTATCACTGCAGTGAAACTTCGGAAACCGTGAACTCCGCCACGCCTGTAGGATTTTCAGGGGAAGCCGAAAATAATATGACTGAAAAAGAAATGCGGTCGAGATTGCAGCGTGCAGGCGGGGAAGGGGGGGGGGGCGCTAGGGCAAAGAATTAAAATGTGGTGAATGTAGGCATGTAAACATAAAACGAAGGTTGGTTTTCCCGAACAGGATGGGTGGAATTTGTATGCACAACCCGTACGCGCTTAATGAACATTTAGGCCATTAGAAGCTGCGGCTGTTTTCAAAATGCCCGTTCTTCCTCCACGACAATATCCTAGACCAGTGTTCGCAAATTCATTTTAGCAAGGCAGCCCAGCCTACGTAATACCCTTCATAAGGTTTTCTGCATTCTGGGGCGCTATCTAATGTTTGTTACTTTTTCGATATTGAGAGTGTGCATGTAATTTATGTAATTTTAGGGTGTGTAATTTTAAAAAAATACAAAAAAGACGACGGACCATCGTAAACACTGGTTAAATGTCTTAGCTGAAAAAGAGCGAATATAAATTAACAACCTGTCGTAAATGAAAAAAAAAAAAAACGTTTGCAAAAGAATTCAATCGGCTGCACAACAGGTGTCCCCAGGAATAGGTAATAAACAAAAATATATAAATGTAGAATTTCTAAAAATACCTGGCAAAGATCAAACATGGCATCACACAAAAAATTAATTCACTGCTCCATATTGTTGTCCATAACCCACGTTAAGAGGAAATAAAAATATAACAGCTGTCGCAAACAGGCAAGCACCGGATAATTTGGTCGCCGAAAAGTTCGCGCACCGAAATGTCCATACACCAAAATGTCCGCACACCGAAATGCCCGTACACCGAAACATCCTGCACCTAAATGTCCTAGAGCCGTCTGGAGTTTGTCCGGTGGTGCTCCCTGAAAAAATTTGCCTAGGAGATTTTCTCTTGATTATTTTTATCTCCAGATAACCTGCTGCCGGCGGTGTTAATATTCGTATAATATACGTAGTTCGATGTGAGTTTTAAATTTCTCACTTAATTTCGCCCCAGGATTATGCGACACTATATTTTAATTTAAAAACCTCATTGTAACGTTAATGTAACGACACGTTCCAATTTTCGAAGTGGAACTGGAACGCGTTCCTCTCGCAATAAAGGAACTTGTAACGGGAACTCGTTTCAAAATTGGGAAGGAACGAGGAACGAGCTTTCGTTCCTGTTTTAGAGGAACGTGTACAACACTGCCAACCAACCAACCAATCAACCAACCAACCAATTGAACCAGCCAACTGAACCAACTTCCCTTCGAGAATCCAGTGCTTCCCTAATATCGAAAATTGCATCCAGCAATCGATTCAAGAAATGTACTTGTATGTCCAAGGGACAAGCTCGAATAAAAAGTTACCTTACTTCAACTGCATTCCTTGCATATTTATTTATTGGAAAATTTTTAGCACGAAAACAACAAAACAGTACAAACAGGCAGTGCTGTCACTTTTCGTGCTCTCTATCTCTCTCGTGGCTTGTTTTTGCACCGTTTATTATTTTTAACAATATGCCACATTTGCCATTTTAGTTGGTTTTATTTGTTTTGATGTTGTGCTGTGTTGCCAAGGAAACTGTAAACGTCAACTCCAAGAAAAAAACTCCCCCCACCTCCCCGAAGGGGATCGTGCGGAAATGCGAATGCATTGGGTGCACCGATGAGTGCGCTGCGGCAAGCAGTAACGGAGAGAGGCGTGCGCTCCACTGCATTTATATACATTTTCCGGGCGCAGCGAGCGGAGAGAGGGTACGCGGAGAGGAGAGAGACCCGCGCAATACGCCCGCCCCGCGCGCGAGCTCTCTCTCCCGCCGAGCTCCGCGATGCGAGCGCCCTCACACGCCCGAGCGCGCTCCTCCTCTCCACTCACTATCCGCTACTCCGCCCGAGCTCCGCGATGCGAGCGGTCCCTTGCCCTCCGGCGTGAATGACAAAGCTGGCCGCCTAGACGCACACCACGTGACCCTCTAACGTCACGTCCGGGAAGTTTTTGATTGTTTATTTGTTGTCATGGCTACAGTCAGCCTTGGTTAATGCAAATGGCGGCGCCCACTAACTCGGCGCGCTCATGCTCGTTGCTACGCGGCTAGATTTATAAGAATACAGCGTGAAAAAGAAGCACTTTGCGCCGCACCACTGCTCTCTCAAGTGTCCTTACATCTTCGTCGTGTTGTTATGGTGGTACTTTGTGCTTTTGGTGCTAAATACCCCACGCAAATCGCTACACCGAAGCGTCCACCATCCCCCTCTAAAGGCTTCGAAGTCTTCCTTGCCGTGTTTTCGGTGTTAAGACCCACGCTACGCAAGTAGCTTTTGTTGCAGCTCCAAGGCGTGCACGCCAGCCGAGACAGCACTCAATACGCTACGCAGTCTACCGTGTTCATCTGTGCGAATGCCGAAGCCCAGACATACGAACAGGTTGGTATCAAACGACTTGGATGCCATATGATATATTGGGCGAGCGAAAGAGAAAACTATACTTCTCGATAACGTTTGGTGCTTTTTGGCCTTAGCTGCTGCGCGTTAGGCATATTGAGCGGGATGAAATTGCAGTGGAGGGACTAGGTGACGTACAAACGCGCGTACGAACAAATTTTTCAGTCAGTAGTCACATTGATGTGACCGAACGATGTGAGTGAGGCTTTAGTAATGTGCACACAGGCAGAATTCAGAAAAGCGCCTTGAAGTTTCTTGCCAGGCTGATGCGACGTAGCAGTGTGTCATGTGGTTCCTGAACTTCTCTGCTGCAGCACGGAAAGTTGGGCTAGTTGGAATTCATCTTGGTGGGGAAAGCGCTCGAGCGTTGACTGCGTTGACTGCTGCTTTCTTCGTCCCTGCTATTTCAGCGGTTTTTCCACCACAACAAGCTTCTCTGTCTTTTGTTTTTCTTTGTAGAAGCAGTATTTTGCACTTTTTCTTTCAATGTATGTGCCACCCTTGCCCTGTTTTTCTCCAAACATAGAGTTTGGGAAAAGGAACGATTTTGTTTGTTGTGAATAAACCAGGCCAGTGGTTGGAAAAGAAGCTTTTATGTGCGCTTTGCAGACTTTGCAGAACATGTCACTAGTTGGAAAAATTGCACGTTAAATACATGTGAATACTTTCTCAATCCTGAATGGTCAGAAAAGCTCAACCTCAAAATTCAAACATGTTCAATTCTTCTTACTAGAGTGCTACGTTGAGCTAGTTAGTATGAACTGAACACACCGAAAACAGCGCACATGAGGTACGGGCAGTGCTCCGTGTTTGTCTTTTCCTTCCACTCCGTCCTTGAGCTGTTTTCAGTGTGTTCACGTTCACAGTACTGAAAGGGCACAGACATGAATGCAGTATGCCACCACTTGCACAGTGCAGTCACGCAACATGAGCATTCATAAGTGCTAACGGGGGTGTGCAAAAAGTTACGCACAGATTTCAAGACTGAGTTCTCTGCCATAAGCAACTGTCGAAATCTAGCAGTGTTACATACGCAGTGTAGCAGGATATTGGTGATGCAGCATTTTTCCGGCTACTTTCATCATTGAATGTCTCGCAGGTTCTACACAAAAGATCTTGCAGCCTGGGGAGAACAAGCACAACCAGGACAGGGCATGGTTGTAATGGCGGATCTCTGTGTCATACGTTTGATCGATGAGCCACGGGATTCCAAGACCCTTGCCATTGGCCGCCTGGGCCTGGCCTCCTGAATGGGTCAAGTGACTTCAGGGCCCTGCTGTTTCATCCCATTCTGGCTTCCTGTTGCGGTGGGACCTAAGTTCGTGGTGCCTTGCTTGTTTTTGCTCAGGCTCAAACTGCTTCGCTGCTAACACTTGTCCTTGACATTCTGGCTCGTCCTTTCTGGTGCTCGAGGTGTTCCTGAGTGTCTCGTGTCAGCTAGTGGCTGATCCTGCCATGCAAGACGCTGCCAAGCCTGGGAACCTTCACCTGCGGTGAATGATGTGACTGATTGCACCACACACATGAGCTGTGGTACACCGTGAGTGGTTCATGTGTCCAGCACTAGCCAGCACCATAAACCACAGTAGTGGGCCCTGTTTTGCGAATGTTCTCCCATTCACCATTATTTTCTTTGTCGTGTCATTGGCGGCGTCCTTTTATTTTTTGTGCTGTCAAATGCACCTCATAGAAAAAAAAAAGATACACTTCAAATGCATTTGTGTGCACGTCCAGCATACGGCTTTGATCTTTCCCTTCGGCCGTAGCATTACAATGAGTTTAACACCTGCATTTCTTTACAATTGCACTTATATACTAAACACATAGTGTTTTTTTTTTTTCAAATTCATTGTATGTGCATCCCATACGCAGACGCTTAACACTAAGTATTGCCGATACCTCCATGATGGCTATACATGTACCACAGGATATCCCTTACGGGTAAGCTCCCTGCCGAGCTCAAAATGTCCCCAGTGCATTTCCTTTCCTTTTCCTCTCCCGCCAACCACAGCCACCCATGCAACCGCGCAGTTGGTTCTGATAGCACCACAACAGGGTTCTACAGCTACGTGGGGACACTCTTTCTTCTTGGGCCTAAGTTGGTCTCTTGAACATACAAGCCGCAGAAAACCTGGAGGCAGTGCTTAGATGACAGGGTGAACAGGATCGCTGCCAGCTGTGTGTCTGACGTCGGGAAATGTGACAGTTGAAAGCCAGTGCAATATTTTGTCGCTACTTTGGGAAGCCTTGCCTGTGGGCTGCAGTTTTGATGAAACATTTGGTTGTTGAGCTTTAAGCGATACCAGTCCGAAGCCTGAGTAGTTAGGATGGCGCCTTCTCACGTTGTGCACAGAAAAGAAACAGCTGGGGTACTCAACCTTTGCAAGGCTAACATACCCGTCTTGAAAAACAAATTTTTGTTTAATTAAAATCAACTGTGCAGGGAAGCTGTGGCGACTAAAGTATAGTGTCTAGTATAGTAAAGCAATAAGCACATCGACTATACAGCCAATGCAGATGCCATTATTAAATGTTGGCAATGTTTTGTCACCTTAAAAAAACAAATCCATGATTAAAGAAATGCATAGAAGTGGCTATCACTTGTTAAGGGAGCTTTAGAGTTTGGCACAGCCTTTGAGTAACTTTAAATTTGATTACCTTTTTGCTTAGAAAAGCAGTAAATTATTCTACCACACTAAATTTGGGTGTGCAACAGCTTCTTTACATGGACGCTGATGCAAAAGTCTTTTTGTGCCTCAAATCTGTCTTGGCGTATTACAGGGGGAATCAGCACCTCAACACTCAAGGGTTCCAGCTGTGGTGCGAGAACGGTCCCATGTTGAAAACCAAACGCTGCTTTGAGAAAAGTAAGTTTTTGTGTTTTTAATAGATATAAACATGTTAACGTAAAGTATCCCGAGAAGTTAGGAAAGTTTATCTATAGTTGAAGCTTCCAGATGTCCCTCTTTCACTTTCACTCGACAGTCTTACTTTTACAGTAGGTGTCCGGTGTGTTTTCTTGCATGTTCTTTCGCTGCAGTTTCATTGCACCTAATTGTATAATGCAAAATGCCTTGGATACAAGTTGTGGTAATGGAACAGTGCGACGAAACGCCATTGGTGAAAGCAAAACAATACCGCAGGGTTTTGTGCCCTAACCACGGTCTAAGAAAGCCCTAACATATGCTGGCTTACTGCTTGTTGCATCTATAATTTGCAGTCCTGTGATCTGTAACTGAAAACTAAGCCAGCTTGTCATTCTCACTCCCTGATTACTTAGGGTGTGGCTCACCAAAATCCCAATACATAAGTGCAAGTTCGTGAAGCAGGAACAGGCACAGTACAAAGGAACAAGCACTGAGAGAGAACAGAGAAAAAGCAATGGTTATTACAGTAAAGCCAGCTTATATCGAACATGGATATATTGAATTATTGCCTACATCAAACCCTTGTATAATTCCGGTAAAAATTACATGCATTTAAATCTTTTTATATCATACGCGATTTTGCTCACAATGGATATATCGAACTCTTCCGCGTGGGATTTCTCGCTCTCCTTAGGCATGTGGCAGGCTGTCTCGCAATATATCGGTGCGCAGCGGTGGCGCAAGTGTCGCTTGCGAGTCCCGCACGAGCTCGGGCGCATCCAAACCGGCCGTGGCCAGGCCGTGGCAGAGTGGACCAGGTCCACGCATGCATGCCGTTGGAGCCGAAAGCGATACATTGGGCGCTGCGGGCTGCGGTGTCACCGAACTTCAAGACCGCGCAACTCGCTGCGCGCACTTCTTGCTCAGTTCGCTGGGTTCGCCATTGTTTGCTTGTATCCATGCTTGTCTCCGCTCTGTCGAAGACACTGAGGACTCCGTACCGCTTCTGAGCGCGAGCGAAGCCATCGCTGCCGTGGCCCTGCTACGGCGATGCTGCAGTGCCATTGAGGGCAGCAGTCTTGTGCTTGTCGACTGTTTAGATACCGTGGAGCAAGCAGTCACCAGCAGCGCGTTGCGCTCCAAGAAGCAGGCTGCACTCACGCAGTTCTTCCACCCCAATAAATGATTATCGATATTGATAATCTGTTCGACAAATTTCGCATTCCTATTTCCTGCTTGTGCAGATTCTGAAGGTTCTTTAGAGCTTGCACAGCTCAGTTGTCCCCATATTGCTGAACTGTTATTCCAAGCGCTTGGTTAGTCTCTGCAGTTCATCTAACCAGGTCAAATGTTGTCTGGCATTGTTCAGCTTTCAATCCACTTTCCAAGTGTTTCTGACAGTCTGAAGGCTTGCCCGAAGCTATGTTTTCTTAGTGGTATCCACTGGCTGCACGTTCAGTGTTGCGTTGTTCTATACGAAGGCATTTCTCTTTTTCTCTTATGCTACTAACACTGGTTCCCCTGATATTCTGGCTTACGTGAAATGATGAAGTGAGAGAGCACTAAACAGAGTTTTGCTCTCCTTGGCACGAGGCAGCAACGTGTAGGCTGGGTAGGGCGGAAACTGAGTCGGCACAGCAGCTGGAAGCAGAAACTTGCATATGCTTTCTACCTTGTAATTGTCTGCGGTGAAGTAAAACAAAGACGTTGCGGAACGGTCCTGGAGCTAGGAACAAATTAAACCGCCAGCGAAGCAACGAAGCACCCCAAACGGGACATTCAAATGAATTCCCCTAATTCATTTGAATGTCCCATTTGGGGTGCTTCGTTGCCTCTGCCTGCGTGAATTTTAGTGCGAAATGTAACGTTTTAAATAATAGTATTACTCGGCTTAAAATGCTTTCTCCTAATCTCAACCTCTTGTCTTTTTTACGTTTCCATGTCCCCAATCACCCCACTTCCTTGTCAAGAAAATGTTTTGCAGCCGGTCATATTGATAGTTTTCTTTTGATAGCAGTTCATGGTAGCACAGTTCCGCATTTTGTGAGGCATCCCACTTGAAAAGTGGCGTGCAACAATTTTTAGGCATCCACAGACTGGTAAACGTAACACCATTTCCGAAAAAAAAAAGAGAGGAGGAGGAGGAATAAACTTTATTTGTGCGAGCCTTAGGTGCTGCTGTCTGGGCACCCGCCTGGTGGGGAGTTTCCTCTAGTCCGGGATACCCTGGCCTGCACTGGCCACCCGGGCCCTCTCTACCAGGCTACGCTGGGAGGAGAGGTCGGAGCTGGTTAGTTGTGCCACCCAATTAGCTCTCATGCTGCACAGACGATAGCAGGGTAAAAGAGTCAAGAGTAGAAAGGTTGCCCCCTTCACACGCGGCGGTGCAAGCATGTGCAAAGCACTTTCTTCGCAGATCATTGAGTCAACTTCTGCTTTCACAATGTTATTTTGTTTGCAAGACCAATCTACCTGTCACTCCAAAAGGGTGAGGAGGGGGGGGGGGGAGGGGGGTAGAGTGGCCGTGCTTCTGCATATGAGGAAACAATTGGGCCCATCGACTAGCATGCAAAGTACTTCTATGCAGGTACTCAAAACCACCCTAGCGATTCTCCAATCTGCTAACTTCAAACAGGCACGCAATCAGTGGCTCGATCCTACAGTAATCGTAGCTTCCGACAAGGACTATCTCCGCAGCGCCTCCAATTTTCATAGTATTCCTCTACTTCCCTGCAAGACTGCTTGCCCGGTGGCTGCAAGTGACATTCTGGTGGCTACAAACTGAACCCTACTCACCTCCCTCCTCTTCTGTTTTCAGTGTTTTTGCAGCAAAGAAAGCCGCCGTTCCCTGGCACCCAGCGGCACCCAGGTCGGCGTTGAGCACTGGCTGTGGATCTACCTGCTGCATTCAGCTGCCAGAGCTCTGGCGGTGGCTTCGCCTCGGGAGGGGGGGGGGGGGGGGGGGGCAACTTCCCTCCTGAACTGGGTGGCACCAGATTTGCATGCTACCACAGCTGTTGCCAATGGGTTTTGGCAATTGTTGCACAAGTTTATTGGGGGTCCACAAGCTCCTCCCAGTAATTCAATGCTCGGACGGCACGGACACAGAGCCAAAAGTAGAGTGTGTCACGGTCAAAGACAGTGATGAAATATGAGAACTTGTATCTAGTTTCTTTTTCCAGGATTTTGTTGTTATCTTCATAGCAGCCTAATGGCAGAAAAATGTGAAATAAATGCATTCAACTACAACTGTGCACGCATTTCTTCCCCTCCCTGTCCAAATTTAGCATCCGGGGAACTCATTCACATAATTTGTGAGCCTTCACCGCGGCACACCAGTACTAGGCAACCTAGGGGCGTAAAACCCAAATTTAAACCTCTAAAATCTTGAAACTTTTACCCACATCACAATGGTGCCTGTGGAGAAAGGGACGAGCCGCGCAGACCCCTCCCGATGGTGCCTTTAATCCAACATACTTCTGATGATGATAGTGGGGCACGAGAGAAGGATATCCACTTATTTCACAACATCCTCCCCCGCGCGACAATGAGTATGGTTCGTGTCCGAGAAATTGTTCAGTCCATGGAGAGCTAAGTTCATGTCCGAGTGGGCCAAAAAAGTTCGACACATGTCGGCTTCCACCTCCGTCGATGGAAACAATGCCGTGGCTTTCTTGGACCTGTGAGCCAAGCTACTGCAGCCCCTTGATGCAGTCTTTTGCTTGTCCGGATTGCAGGTATTTCTTTCTGTTTGCACAAGTTATTTTTCCTTGTAGCAGCCGGGTGCACGTGAGTCGTACTCTCGTTGTGGCTCTTTTCAGAGCGCACGGTTCGGTTTCTAGTGTTAGCTGCTGTTGCAGTCCTGCGCTTTGAGTTGTGTTTCACTGTGCGTTGTCTTGCAAGAAGGAGAAGATTCTTCCTTCGTACCCTCAACAGTAGCTGGCACTGGTGATTATTATCCAGCAGTGGCAAATTGAGAGCACCGCCGTTGAGGTCCTTTGTCCTTGAACAATTAATTCTAGCAGTGTCGCCTTTCTTTGTCACGTGCTGCTTTCTCAGTGCCTTACGTTTGAGCAATGGAGGGCCAAGTACGCGAGGTTGTAACGAAGATGTCATTTTCTTTTCGCCAGGAAAATCACTGTCAAACATCGTGGGATTCATACTTTTGCACTCTGTATCATTGGTTTCTTGGAGCACCGTTTCTCCTTCACAAGGCTTCTCCTGGGGCATCTTCGGTGTCCGGTAATCGATGTCAAAGTCGCTGGTGGTTTCCATAGTATGCGAAAGTCCGGTCCTGGCAGAAATCATTGCCTTTCGCTTCATGAACGTAGCGGTGGTTGTCTCTCCCTCGCTTCCAGTTTCTTCGGGAGAATTCACAAGACCGTTGGCTTCCATTGGGTAATATATTGGAAATTCCTGTTCAGTTCTTGTCGTCCGTCGTCATTTTCTGCTCCACGAGTTTGATTTGAATATGACGTTTTGCTACTTTCCAAATATCTGGTCTGATTATACCGGCGTTCCCTGCGTTCAGCGCGAACTCGTTCTTCGAGAGAAGCAATTACGTTTTCACGAGCTTTCTTTGTTTCAACTATTTTAAGTTCAATCTTAGATTTTGCCATAAAAACTAGGTAGTCAAAGTTGAATGCGTCTTCATACTCGGCCTCCAGATTATCAATGTCTACACAATATTCTACTTCTCGGTTAATTTGGCGCAGTTCATCGTGATGTACTGTTAACTTAGTAGCAAGCTCACTCAACTCACTAATTGATGGTCTTGTCACTGGGAGGAGGTCTTCAACTTGGCCGATGATTGTCGTGATTTCTAGTCGGACGATGCGCCGCCTTTCGAGATGGGCCTCCATGGTCCGGTCCAGCGTCGCGTCTATTGTTAGAGCTGGCGACCGGGCTCAGAAGGCAGAAGTCGGCGTCGTTTCCTCGTCGGTCTTGTCTGCTCTCACGGACATCTCGTGCTGTGTCGGGCAGATATCTTGTGGCTGGGTTCGTTCAACCTTCTTCTAAGGCTGCCCCGCTGTTCTCCGAGTTGGAGGCTTCCTGTACGGCTTCATTCCCAATCTCCAGAGGTAAGAAGGCGGTCGAACAGAAGCGAAATACGCTCGCTGTAGCTCACCTCTGGAGGTCCCTTCTCCCGGGTTTCGGCACCAGCGTGTGGAGGATCCAAGAGAGAAGCACGACCCAGCACCCGTGCTCGTAAGGCGATGGAACATACTGTGAGCGAGGCAGTGGGCGCAGCTTCGTCTTCTTCTTTACCCCAGCTATCGCCCTCTGCCTGCGCCCATCTCATTTATTTACAACAGTGCCATCATTGCAACCAAGCAAGTCATTCTACCCTGATCGGTTTTGACACCAGCTGTGTTCCTGTGAATGCTCAGGCTGAGTGAATGGCTACGCTTGGTTGCTCCTTTCCTGATTGTAACTCTGGTTGATCCTCCAAAGGCCTGGTCGACGCATCACCAAGCTTGTTGCCTGGACACCGTGATTTTATTTTGCACTTGTTTTGTCAGCTGTCCTAATGGTTTCAACCTAATCCGGAAACAGTGCTGAAGACACTTGCCTTGACACCATCCAGCAAGGCAGCATAGGCAGCCCATGCGATCGCAGAACACAAATAAGCCGGAATGGGAGTAAATGGCTTGTGTCATAACTCAGTACCAATTCGGAGTTTTCAAAACTCCTTCCAATGGGAGTTTTGCCTTACTCCCATTATTTCGGCAGTTTTTTCAGTAGCATATGGGAGTTTCATTTTACTGCCACTACAATGGGAGTTTCCAGGGGTACCATTGGGAGTGTAGTGTTTCCTCCAACTGGGAGTTTTCAGGGGGCGCATTGGGAGCAGTGTTGACCTGCATTCGAGGTATTTTTTGTGTTTTTGTGCGCTTCATATATATGCGCTGCAGTGGAATTTATTACTGTATTTGGGAGTTCTTAATAAGGGCACAGGCCGCATTTTTATTTTTTGTTGGGGATCACGTAATTTCTAGTCTTTTTCCGCTTCAAACGTTGAATGGCGAAACATGAAAAGTTTGTTTTCTGCACAGTCAATTTATTGCATAAAAATTACATGAATACGATATACGTGTGAACACGTTAATAAGACAACAAAAACACTGAATCAACAAAACACCTACATCGAGAACACAAGGTATCTTGGTAAGAACTTTATCTACTACAACACTCCTCGACGAAAAAAATTTAAGCCATTTGCAAACAATGAGGTCAGCATGTCGTCGGTGCGCTGTTTGCTTGCACCTGCCTCCCAAACGCTGACGTTGCCGCACCGGCCGCACCCCCTGGCACGTTCCCCTGGAAGCCACAACAGCACATTCATTAGAGGGATAGCAAAACGCTTTAGATCTGCGGTAGCAAATACATAAGCATATTGGGCATCTTACCTGAAAAAAAAAAAAAGAAACGGCACTGTAAAGGCGCTGAACTTGTCACTCTTGTGTCCAACTTTCAGTAATGGCTGAATGTTTGTTTAAAGCTACGGAAAATTGCACTTCTGTCCGAGACACCTGCGCTCACTAGTTCGTCAAAACGAAGTGTTCTGCTGTTCAAAAAGGTGCGCGACCCTTGTGGCGACCAACTTCTCAAAATGCTTCCTTTCCCTCTTTTCCTTGCGTGTAGTGTTCTGGGAACGAGCTTCAGGTTTTACCACCCGCACTGCCCCTCTCTCCCCTCACCGAAAGTTAAGGAAAAATTTCGGTCGGTGTGACGCCTGCGTCTGCCCCCCTTCAAAAAAAATAAATAAAATTAGTAGTCGTCTGTCGACTCTACAGAATGCTCCCTCGAATGGCGTGTACTGGTTATAGTTACACGCGCCTAGCGTACGGAGAGCTCCCACGGGGCCCCGACCTTCTCCCTTTACATTGAAAGCAATTAATCGCCGGCGGCACGCGGCAGTCACCCTCCTCGTAGCAGGCGCGGCTGGCACCACACCTACTTCTCAAGAAAAGCGGCCGCGGCCGCCCTGCGACGTTTGACCGGCCAACTTCACCCTCGCCTGCCAGTAAGCCACAGACACAGCCTAACAACAGCCGTCCAGAGTTCGGACAGTTTTCATTCTGCTTGCGAGTGTGAATAAGTGAGTGTTTTGCTCAAGACCCGCGCAAATCCGCATTGCTTTCACACCGTTCGGCCTCCCCAATGATGTTCCGGGCATGGTGCGCCGTCTTTCACGCACAACGCTCACCTCCAGTGGCGGAGAATCGCCCGTGCAGTGGCGCGGGAAGCACGTTGAGTTTATTTGACGCTAGAAGGGGCACAAGTCTCCCAAAATGTTGCGTACAATAAAAAACGTGAAAATCTTACCTTCAACCATCTCGCAGAGGCACAAACGCGTTGTTTTTAACGAGCCACTCTCAGCGATCACTACATTTAGGCCTCGCGTCGGCTCGCTGGCGCATTCCGTCGGCTCGAAGGTCGGTGACACGGAGGCGACGTTGCAGTCCGTCGCACGTCAGTCCAGGCTGGTTCCACAATGTTCGCAACGAGCTTCGGTCGTTGGGAAGCACTTCACATCCGTTCGTGCGGCCGCAAGTTCACACCGGCAATAAATTTTCGGGGACGCTGGAGCTCACACGACACACGACACCAACTGGCAGCCATTTTGTAAGGAGGCGTAGAGGAGGAAGGGGTGAAGGAGGAGGAGAAGGAAATGGAGGAGGCGTGGGAGTTTTTAATACTCCCATTAGGACAAACGCAGTAATCACAGCCAGATACTGCGTTTTGTGAAGAGGTACAACCGTGGTAAATGCGCTTATTTACGACGGCTTGTGGCCCCCGGTGTAAACTGGCAGTTTTTCCACCATCATACTACCACACGTGGGAGCAGGCCGCCTGTCGTGAGGAGTTTAAAAGACGTATTCCAACCAAGAAACGCCCATTCAGGCTAACTTGTGTTTTGTGTGGACGGTTTGTCCTCCAAGCACAAGGATGCCAAAGGCCTAATACTGATCGTCGAGATACTGCACAAGTTTTTGACCACTGTAAGTTAAATGGGGACGCCGTATTTAGTGTACAAGTGAGACAACATTCGTCAGTCTTCGAGATCAACGAGTTCATCAACAGCATGCTGTACATGATTAGGGGCTCACTGCCTATCGATGAAGTGCGGTAGTGGATTCAAGAGGAATAGTGCAAACAGATTTTTAGCATGAATTGAGATTTTCACTCGCGCTTTTACTGAGCTTCACGCTACTTGCAATGATAGAAAAAGATGCGAAAATGATCATGAGCATGACGAAGGCATATAGGAAATTGGTGCAAGACGTAAAGCCACCAAATGTACTGACCTTTCAGCACGCCACATGCAAAACGTCCGAATTATTTACCCGCGCTCCTAACTGTGTAGCCGAAATGTAGGCACTGGTTACTAATGAAGTCATTTGAACAAGTTACAAGTGGTACCTCGTGCGCTTCGTCCGGACTGGCGATCCCGAGACGTGTTTGTGTCGGCCAAACCACTAGACGCACCACTCCGTAGCAGCCGCTTCCGACAAGCTTACGCAGCAGATTACGCATGCCTGAACTGGACTCCTCGGTGTCATTTTGCAGGCTGACGAGCCAAGAAAAATCGCCTATTTGTTCCAGCGACAGGACGGACGCGGCAGGAGTCTGAACAGCTCGATCACGACGTTTCAAGAGAACCGACGGGCGTTACCAAAAAGCGCGCTGTTTCGCGCGTCGGTCTGATACGCCTTCTTCATTTTATTAAAGCATTAATGTCAGAGCTTTAAGATAGTGTCATGCGTTTGCAGATACACATCTGTTGATGCTGACCAAGCGCGCCTGACGATCACTCGTAGCCACGACCGGCTCGTACTCGTAGCGTAGACGCAGGGCGCCGCCATTTGCTTATACAGCTACCATAACAACGGAGGCGACAACTTTACAAAGACCTTGATAGGCTCCAACAAAATTTTAAGCCAAATAAATTTCAATATGAGCTTGATTTAAACACACGTTGTTTATTTAAGCACTAGTATAATAAACACACCGGACATGACGTTGAGAAGGTCACGTGGTGTGCGTCTAGGCGGCCAGGATTGTCATTCACGCCGCAGTGCCATGGATTCATTTGCTGACCTTGTCTCTGCACTAGAAAACGCGAAGGCTACCAAAAACCGGGGCCTTTGTCGTCCTTTTGGACACTCGCAAAGCCTTGGACTGCTTACCCCACGAGGCTATTCACGATGGAGTAAAACGCTGCAAAATTACGCGGCCGTAACCCTCATCTCCCCCGACGTCACAAGACTGGACGAGGCCCGCCACTCCATCGCGCAAGAACTAAACAAGCAACACCCAGACGCGTGGGTTGTATTATGCAATGCACCTGCTCGCATCCAAAGCATCAAATTTGGGTGACAAGAGTCCTGCCTACTCAGCGGGCTCCATACTGGCTCCGTACCAGTGCTCGTAGAAAATGAGAAATGAAAAATGAGAAAATCAACAGCCCCACTTGTTCTTCATCCACATAAATCAAGCAGCCTAAAATATAGTATTCAATTCCCGAATCAAACAGAAAGGCAACAAGATTTCGCCCAAATTCCAAATCAAATAACTACCCGCTCTTCATTTAAAATATAAGTTAGAAACAGGCCAGAAAATATCTCGAAGCTTAAGGAAAGACGGGGATGAGGGGTGATTTGAACTAAGACACACTTTGTGTGGCTTGGGCCCCATATGTACACTGCGTTATGAATGCGAATTGTCAGTTTAAGGAAAATTGTAAATTTGTGGACATCCTAGCAATATCGCGTAATGATGTTATAATAACACACCTGCAGTGATATCGCATGGATGTCGGCAAGCAGATGATCTTGGGTGAAACATTGTATGGACATCACATGAATGTCCTGAAATGACATTGGATATTATGACCATTTGTGGATACCCTATGGGCTTTCGTGGTTTGCTGGGACCTAGCTGCTTACCCCCCCCCCCCCCACCCCAATTTTCTGTTCTATATTCTAATTCGGTATATTACTCTTCCTACGTCCCCCTCTCTTCCCTAATTTTCTTCCACCACCACTCCAGCCGCCTCGTCGTCCCCTCTATGGCCCTGAAGTTGAGGCTCCACATCCGCTGCCCCCATCCGTGCTCCCAGCGCCGCCCCGCGGGGGATTTGGCGACATAGCAACCTCTTCTCATTGCATTACGGCGGAGTTTCGTGACCCGAAAAACATTGAGGGACTACAAAACTTAAGCAGGAGTCTGCACTCCGCGAAGGGATGAATGGCCGGGGAGGCGTCCAGATGACCTTGATGGTTTCTGGTCTGGATTAGTGACTCTAGTCTGGATTTGTCTGCATTGGCTGCGCGCCCTCGACAAGCTATTTGCGAGTCTGCAAGGATGGTCTTGTCTTCGGTCTGGGATAGTGCGAGCACCGTTTCTTCCTCGTCGGCTGACGAAAGGTGACACTTGTGACGCGCGTGCAGCGGGGATGGCAACCAGCGATGCTGTGGTGTCGGCACGGGCGTATAGTACGCAGCGTTCGTGACGACCGTCATACTTGAGTCACCGTACTGCCTTTTGAGGGTTGGAGCCCTGGTCGTTCTTCTGCCTTCGTGGTGCTTGAGGATCATGTTTCTTGGCCGCGGGGGAACCTTCAGCTTTGATATTATTTATGTCTGCGGCACTCTCCGTTCCGCTGACACGTATCTCGGCTTCATGGGCAGCTTTTTTAGGCGTTCACGTGCGCCTCTGTAAGCGTCTAGGGTATGATGATGATGATGATTAATGACCTCCCCTTTGAATCGTGGTGACGGCATGCGCGATATCGCCTACGTTTGCCATTTACGTAAATTTAGTTAGCCTACAACTCTTATTTCTCTTTAATTCTGCCCTGCAGCTATCTCTGCCATGGTTGTGATGACCCTTTATCGACTTCTTCCCTGCTTTATTCACCAGTACTCCAGTCACTGCTTAATAATATTCACTGCTGACCCGTTGAATGCTTCCATCAACTGTGAAGCCCAGTGCCCCAGGAAGTAGGACTTCCCCCAATTCTAGATGGCTGTATCTTTTGGCACGCGGTCGATTGTTTCTTTGTCCCTGCCACAGCCCACACATGTCTCATTTTGGGGCGAGTATTTGCTCATGTAAGTTCTAATTGTTAAGCCGCAAGCCCACGCCTAGCTCAAAGAGCAACGCACTACAATTGATTGTTGTCATAACATTTCTATTTCCTGATCTCTTGTTTGCCTGCTTTATAGATTCCCAATGATCGCTTCTTTTCCATCCTCTCCGCCCACATAAGCGTCTCTGTTTTCTTCACCTTTTTCAACTGCCCTTGATTGGTTGGTCGCCACGGCAATGTAGTACAGCCAAACGCCTGTTTTTACGAAACGTGTGGGACCGCGATAATTGTTCGTTATAGACGTCTCTTCGTTATATGTGTGGCGTACTTCACTGACACTATAAAGCAGATAAGCATACTGATGAGAGAAACAATGTTTATTTACATCACTTCTAAACTCCAATAGGCGAAAAAAATCGACAATTTTCTCCGGTACAGTAGTATGATGTACTGAATGCACAACCACCGCCGACCTGATTACGTCGAGGTTCACGGCGTGCTGCGGCGCGAGGTCAGCGAGTGACGAGGTATTTATCAACAGTGCGTCAAATGCCACTACCACTTTGCGGGTAGTCATAACGCTTGGTTCTCTGCAAGCTCTTTTTTACTGCTCGCCTGATCGTTTGTGGCAGCCCTTTTCTCTATGATGGCCTCCACGATGTTGTCAGTCAATTGTGAGGTGAGAGCCAGGGCCTGGTCGTCCACCGAGACGTAATCTTTGGCCCTCACAACCAATGCTGCGTCGTAACGCGCACTGTACGTGTTTATCGATTCCTGCAGCTCCGTGGCCGAACTTTATGATTCACGGTCGGCGACACACCCATCAGCTGTTCCGTCAGCTTTAGTGAAGCCAGCACCGCGCCACTGAGCCGCGGCGACGCACACCCGAGCCGATACCGAGCAGACCGGTTGCTCAGTTTCGGTTTGCTGCTGCGCGTTTTAGTCGTCAGCTTTCGCGTGCTCTTCCGCCATTGAGTGTCCACACTTCTAAAGAACAGGTGTCCTGTACACTCTGGTTGCCCTCTTGTTCTCATCTAAATGTTTCCTCAAAGCGTAGTGCTTCCCAGCCTCAATCATAGCCTTACGATGAGCTCCCAGTGCTAATCTGCCGACTGCCTTCTCGTTAGCCTCAAGTCCCGACAGGATATCTGACTTTAAGCATAATACGGCATTAGAGAACGTCAGCGCCGGCACCATTACCCCTTTAAAGATACCTCGTACTACCTCGTACACTTATTGTATCCCCGAAGGGCTCGATGCTTCATTATTATTAAGTTTCGTCTCCCTTTCAGTTTGAGGTGTTCGTCATGGGCATTCAGGTAGCATTTTTCCTTCGTTAAGCCAGTATTTATGCTGATTTACTAATGGTACGGCTTCCTGTTGAATGCTTACTGACCCTGTATTAGCTTTCTCTGGGTTAAAATTTAAAATTTCGGCCTAGGGCGTTGTGAGTCCCAGTACAAGTGGTTGCTGGAAATTCGAGGGCTTCTTTGTAGGCCTTGCGTGTGATAGCGTCTAGCTTCCGGTGTTCTACATCAATAAGGGTAGCGTAGAAAGCGAGGTATACGCATACACAATTCTTGAGACTATTAATGAGTGAAGCAGATCTGTCCCGCTCCTCTATGCCGTGGTTTTCGCTGGCAAATGCGGCTGATCATCTCGACCATCCCTCTGCGGCACTGACGTTTACGCCGGAGAACTTGCACGCCGGGCACTGCCGCAAGCCTGAGGAGGACGAAATGGGGGCGAGACACTCACTCGTATCAGTCATCACGTACACCAACAGTATACAAATGCTCACACGGCGCACCGTCCCGTTACTGACCGCGCAGTCACACTCCCGTAGAGTAAGTAAAAGGTGGCCCCGGTAAGTCACCCTTTGGCAAAGAGCAAATAGTCATCCTCCAGCAACTCCAAGCGAACACATTTCCTCGTCCCACGCAGGTATACATCCACAATACACGATCCCCTCTGCAGGCACTGCGACATCCCGGCTATGGCCAGTCGAACCCGGACAGCTAGTGATCCGATCGCCAATCGTATACACACGAACAGTGGAAGAGCGATCCTGGCACCTGAGAGCCACTGAAGGTGGCACCCATTCCACGCCACGTGCATCCCATGTGCAACCCCAGCAGACGCAAAGCCAGAGTCGCCAGAGTGTGACACCTGAGCCGACGGAAGCACTCCTCGGCACCAAGCACCCGTTACGCCGACTTCACTCAAACCCCACCGTTTCTCTGCTTGACCCGAGCAGTCACCGACGCTGAGGGCACCATTCTCCATGCAGCTGCATACCTCTATTATGGTCCCTAGAAATATTTCCAGGGACCATACCTTCATCTACCTTCAACCAGGCCTGAGGCCACCGCCGGTGTCCTCGCAGCACCCACTCACCCCCCCCCCCCCCAACCTATTATCACCCGCGTTCCCCACAGGGCCGGGCATTCTGCGACGGCCACCCTCCATCCCCTGGCTGCCTATTTCACCTACATCCTTACCCCCCACGCCACCCAATTCATCCTCACTGTCGAAGAATACCGCATCTGGGGCTGACTACAAGCCGGCACGTGCTCGTTTCCCATATTTCCCCGTACACTTCATGCATATCACTGCCCGGACTGCCGATTCCCTGGCCACTGTCCACGTCATCATCATAGGCCCTGAGCGCCCTTTTCCTCTCCTTTCCCCGAACGCCAAGAAATGGGAATGCGCGTTTACCAACTCGGACCTGCAGGAGCAGCGTCTCTAACGACATTTTCGATCCAAGTTCTTGCCTCCATTTATTCGTCTCTGTCCTCTCTGCCTCTTTTTTTTTTTTTTTTGGTTATCCTGTCAGTCTTTGCTTCTGCACCGTTATTTACACATTTCAACGCGTTGCCGCAAGCCAGCACATTTTTCTTATTTCAGCGCGCGACAGGCGTTTCTTGGGTCAGCTTTCCCGCACGACACAGTTATGCAAGAAACCCTCACACGTGTAAACCTCGCTCAAAATCACAGGGATTGAGTGGAGCGCTACTTTCACGTAAAGCAAAAAAAAAAAACAGAACTAAAAGCAATAAGTACATAACCCCGAGGCCCTGCCTGTTAGCTATGCAATAACAAAAATAAAAGCCGCTTTCTCAACAGAAAGACGATTAAAATGGGAAGCCTAAATTTCTCTCGTGCAACCTGAGTTGAAGTCCGAAGTCCAAATGGCGCAATCCGAATGGCGCAATCGGATCGGCTTCACAACACGAGCGATTTAGGTTCGATTCCGACCACGGGAGGAGTTTCTTTTTCTCTGTGCCATCATCATCATGTGCCCTCCCACTGTGTAAAGTTGGCTTTCCAACAGCATGTTTCACACTACGAACGACATCATAAGGGAGGCATAGAAAGCTTCGCTCTAAAGAACCATGTCATGTACAGTGTGTTGCGACGCTAATTGGAACACTTTAAAATTTTTTCCTGAGCGAACCGCCGCTCTGTTCGCACTCAAACTTCACACGAAGGTCGCATTTTGTGGTCTATTTTGTTTGACACCGGGAACAACGACGGAACTTACCTGTTTATCCTGAAAATAAATAAAAACGATTTTCGCCAATGGGAAAATGGCGGCGATTTGGACGTGCGAGCCCGAAAACCGGGTTTTCTGATCGCCTGTTAGCTCATTTCTAGGTGCATTTTCTGATCGTCTGCTGCACCATTTAACTCCGTACGTGAATCCCAAACATGCGTTTCACTCTGCAGGTGGTTCCGTCGTTTCAACATCAACTTGCGCTGGCTCGCACGTCCAAATCAGCCGCGATTTTCCCATTGGCGAAAATTGTTTTTATTTATTTTAAGGATAAACAGGTAAGTCCCGTCATTGTTCCCGGTGTCAAACAAAATAGACCACAAATTGCGACCTTCGTGGCAAGCTTGAGCGCGAACAGAGCGGCGGTTCGCTCTGGAAAAAATTTTTAAAGTGTTCCAATGGTCGCCGCAACACCCTGCCACTCACATGCCCAGTTATCTTCACCGACGCTTGTTGGGGGATAACTGCAAAGCTTTTTGTTCCACAGCTTTGACACCCTGTCTTTATAATTTATACTAAATCATTTCTGTGCCATATTTTCATCGACCACATGAAAAAATGGGTGTGTAAAGTTGATCCCTACACCAAATTATGTTTGTTCATGGGTATGTTTAGAAGCTCCGTGAAGACAAAATACAAGTTTTTTTAATTCAAAATACTTGGTGCTTTGTAGTGCCCGTCGCACTTGTCTGGCAGCAGATGATGCTTCACTGGGAAATCGAACATTTAAAGCCGAAATTTTATTTCTCCCGCTAAACCGTACGTGCTTCGCGTGACATCAGCGAGGACGTGTCCAAGGAAGTTACTTGAAAAGGAAGTTAGTATGTTGACTGAGGCTTCTCCTAACGGTGAAAAGTGTCTTTTGTTGTACACTAAAAGCTTGTTAATTCGAACTCGGTTAATTCGAACTGACGCCGTGATAATTCAAACTCGGCGGTATCCAGATTGCTTCATTCGAACTTGTATCCCTTGGTTTCCACCGCTCCTCGCAGAAGACATCGCAGTGGTTACAATGTGTTGCAAATCCAAAACAAACCAAATTTACTACAGATGCAGCACAACGAAACAGAAAAACAACAGAGTAGCGTGCTTGCTACGCTGCTGCGATCTGCAACGGCACATGCCGTTGCAGGTTTTCTTTGTGCCACGGTTGCTGGTCTGCATGGAGGAATGGTCTGGGTCTGCGATCATGTGGCGTGCGCAACGAACGTGTAGTTCAGAGGTGGCTTCGTTGTGTTCTGCCTACGCAGTGTGGCACGATGTCCATTCATTCTAGCGCCGGCCCGCTAATTCGAACTCCGCTTAATTCTAACAACTTGATGGTCCCCTTCGAGTTCGAATGAACAAGCTTTTACTGTAGTTTGTTTACTGTCCGCCTTCATAATTGGTGCCAGGATGCCGCTCCGAACCGCTGTCCGAACTTCAGTTTCTGACTGGTTTTGTGCCTGGCCTACTTTTGTTACAGTTGATGGTAATCATCCATGACACTTTGGGCATGCTCGACAAACAGGGTCCGTAAGTGGCGATGTTGCTTATGCCAGTTGGCCAGTGTCGTGTCAGTCCCAACGCGCCCGACGTCTGTGCTAGCGTCACTAAATAAAGGCTTTATTTAGTGACGCTAGTCTGTGCGGCTTCGGGCGGCATAGTGCGTGCCGTGTGTACTGGTGCTTCTATGTTTACATGTTCGTAACTTTCCTTGTTTTCCCCACCATTCTTACTGCTATAAAAATAATGTGCACTAAATTTAAGTGCAAAAAGCTCGTTCGGCAAGATCCCCGTTTATTTGCTTTGGATTTTGTCGGCCTCAGCGAATCGCAATGAGCTGCCCATGATACGTCAAAGTTCAATGTGGAAATGTAGCTGGGTGTCACCTGCCTTCTCTTTGTTTTCTTGATTATACAGCTTATTTTAATGATTTTTTTATTAATAATGGTATCAGTGCTATTCCAACCAGGCAATCTTTCGAATGAACCAAACTTGCAATTGGTCTTCGTTTTGTCTTTTGTGTTTGCATTTTACCTTCAGTTTGTCTTTAATATCGTAAAGTAAAGATATTAAAATTAGAAAATACTGATTCAATTCACAGTGTTCTTATTTGTATTAGATTCATGATCAGACATTGTTGTTGACATGCCCCCAACCAATAACTTTTTCTTGTGCAGATCCATCACTACTACTGCCTGCGAAGACAACTTCTACCTCCCGCCTGTAAAAAGGCTTTGACTTGTCAGGCTGTTTCTTATTTCAGACACAATTGTGGCAATGGGGGGTGTGCCTAACAAGTTGAAGCGAGGGTAGCAGCTTATGCGACACTACTTACCTTACAGTGGTCATTTGAAAGTGCAGCTTCTCCTACTGATACCGGCGGCCACGTTACAACACCACGTATGTCATGGCCGTACACAACGTGCCAGTGTAGCCTGACCACTCTGCCACTTGCCTCGTAAATGAAATGTGATTAATTAATTTTTATCTATTGTGTTAATACTAAGATGTGTTGCCAGATGCAGATGCATAGAAAACATACACAGTCGAACCTCGTTATAACGAAGTACGTAGTATCGGGACAGTAATTTAGTTCGTTATATCCGATATTCTCTGTAACAGTTGAGCTACAAATCGGCTCGAACCAATCGGTAATTTGGATCCTGCAAAAAGCCTTGATTCAAAAACGCATTACCTTAATATTCGAACTATACTTTAAACAAGGTAACCCTTATCTTTCTCCTTGTGGCACAAGCTCAATGAACCAGAACATAAAACGGGAAATTACAACAGAACAAAGTTCATTTTACAAAACAGGCCGGTGTTCCTATTTTTTTGAGGAAGAATATGATCTTTGTCTGGTGGCTATTCACAGCACTGAGAAGGATGAAGTTTTTCACAGTGTCCACGAACAAAGGGGCCTTGTCTACTCCTGCAGTTTCGGACACTGGAAGTTTCTCCAAGTAGCTTCTCGGCCTGCTGGTCAAATATTTCTTCGTTAGATCCGATAGTGCACGCGGCACTGACAGCTTCACTATCGTTATAAAAGAATAAGTGTCATTGAAATAAAGTGTAACTAACGAAAGTTCGTATTTAGTTCGCTATAGCCGGTAATTCGCTATATCAGTGTTCGTTATAACGGGGTTCAACTGTATTGCATTTGGCAGGTTGACTTCAGCAACTTGGTGTCTCAGTGCCTCAACCTTCTTTTCCCGCAGGAGCTTCCAGTGTTGACGCACCAGGCAAACAAATTTTCACCGAGTTTTATTACAAAAAAAAAATGTCACCAACAAGAAAAACGAGTTTTCGAACGCTTTTATGGAAACATGTTCCCTTGCATGCGAACGCTCACATTGCATCATAATTTACTAGTGATGTATATAACAGGCAGTGCGTGAGTTCACACGCTTGATCCACAAAAATAGGTGATATCGCGTACGGCGCTGATGCATAGATACAATGCATTGGTGCTGTGGATGGTGAGGTGTGGGCGACGATGTGGGTGATGAGGATGACCTTGGTCTCAGCTGTGCCCCTACGCCTGCAGGGCAGTATTGCTGAAGGTGTACTCCTTCTCCTCCTTCTCGCCGTGCGCCGTCAACTGCGGAGACACACCCGCTAAAATCCTCTGCAAAGAAGAAAAAAAGTGAAACCAAGGGGTTCAGCAATGTCCTCTTTTTTTCTTCATTTCTGTGTGTGTGTGCCTTCTTTTGTGCTATGTAAAGAACACTCTATTCATGTACTAGTATCAGGTACTACCGTATTTGCACGATTCTGATTGATGATGGTTGATTGTGGGGTTTAACGCGCCGACGCAACGCAGGCGATGAGGCGCGCCGTAGTGGAGGGCTCCGGATTAATTTTGACCACCTGGGGATCTTTAACGTGCGCCGAAATCTCGTACACACGGGCGTTTTTGCTTTTCGCCTCCATCAGAAAAGCGGCCGCCGCGGCCGGGAATCGAACCCGCGACCTCGTGCTCAGCAGCGCAACGCCTTAGCCACTGAGCCACCGCGGCGGGTATTTGCACGATTCTAACGTGCACGCTTTTTCGCAAAAGGTAGCCTTCAAATTTGTGTGCGTGTTACAATCGGGCGCAAACCTGAAATCGGCTTCAAAGCGTCCAGCGGCATCGCCATGGACACAAACTCCTCCCAAAATCCAACTCAATCCAATCCAAGACAATCCGTCAATGACACGCGAGTACATTTTGGTGTACGTATCTTCCGTTGGGCATCAAGCTGTCACAAATATTTATTTGTAAGTTATTTTTTAGAATAAATCTCCAGATTTTCATGAGTAAACTTACCTGCGCGTTACAATCGGGGTGCGGGTTACAATCGTGCAAATACGGTAAGTGAAATCCAAACAATTGAAAAGAAACTGCAGCTCATTTGTGATCGAATAATATTTGGTGGAAAGAAAGAGTGCCAGTTCGAATAAAACTTGCTGGTGGCCAAATTCGAACAAAACTTCTTTCTTTCGAAAGATGAACCGAATACCCATTGAATGGCTGAAGCAGAACGTTGTTAGCATCTCATTTAAGAAGTAAATAAGTGTGAACAACTCTGAAATATGGAACACTTGAAAGATCGAATCCTTAGCAGTGATTCCATTCATAAAATCAAGCTTATAAAACGAGTTGCCAAGCATACGAGGATGGGTAGCAGGAAATGAGCAGCCGACTACTAACTATCTACGGTTACCAACAACAATGGTGCCGCT
Organism: Haemaphysalis longicornis; assembly: GCF_048455015.1. Taxonomy (NCBI): domain Eukaryota; kingdom Metazoa; phylum Arthropoda; class Arachnida; order Ixodida; family Ixodidae; genus Haemaphysalis; species Haemaphysalis longicornis. The sequence continues at coordinate 43,451,535 of NW_027526460.1, forward strand.
TTGGTGACTCACCTGCCGTAGCGAGCCAGGCGTGGTGAGCAGAAAGTAGATCATGTAGCCGGGGATCATGACCATGGAAGCGAGCGCCATGAACCAGCCGAGCATCTCACCCCACCAGGGGTATGTGTACGTCTTGGCGTACACAATCGGCTGGTACTTGATCACAGAGAACAGGAAGATGGCCTGCAGAGGAAGGGGGAGCCACTTACACACTGCCATCTGTGTACGGCGTAAACTATGCTACTGTGTGCATAGTGCATGAATAGTTACAAATGGCTAATGAAAAGGGGAAACATAGCGATAAGAACTGGTGCTTCCTTGAGGGCAGTGATGTGTCATTTTCATTTCTTCCACAAGCCAAAAAAAAACTATCAAATTACCAAAGGAAAATGTGTTGTTTACGTTACGTTCACAAGAACAAATTCTGCATTTGGCCCCATCATGCATATCGCCATTCCAATAAAGGTTGCAGGTGACAAACCTAAAATTAGAGGGGATTACATATTCAAAACTCCAAATAATTCATGGACAAGTAGTGCCTCTTGTTCAGTTCGATTCACACCACACTTCTAGTGTTTTAAGGTCAGTTTTTTTGCACATTTGAAGTTTCAAAAAAGCAAGTACATAAAAGCTGGCTCAGCTGCACCAAAAATGCATTTTTTTAGCTTCACTGCATGGCAACTCGCACTTTGGTTTGCATGACACAGTAGGTGTGCAAGAAAGACCTGAAATTCTTATTAAACCTTCTACAAAACCATCATGTGGTAACGCTCATGTGCGCATTTGAGTGCCTGTACTTGCCAGCCAAAGTAGGTCATGCCAGGCACTAGTTTTCCATGCAGGCAGCACTTGACATAGCCTGAACTGTTTGCAACTGCTCAAAGAGCTTCTCCGCATTCAAATCGCATTAGGAAGCTTGCATTTCTTCTAGACTACTTCCACCAAGGCTTTGTTCCACTGCCTTACCATCTTGTCTTAATATGTTTATGGTATACCATTTCGGATCATTCTTTTATTCAGCATCACTGAACCCCAGCAATATACATTGTTTCCAGGGCCGTATATGTTTAGACGCTCCATACACATTAAAGCTACTGTATTTGTATTCAGAAATACTGGATTTGATTTGCTGCACATTTTTATTTTTCATATTTGATTTGAAGTAACAATTCTATATTTGCACAACTCAACTTGAACTCTAAACATATTACAAGGTATTAGAGAGTATTTTATTCTATGATCTTGACATGTTCTTTATGACAGCAAATGCTGGTGGCAGGGACAATGGAAATGAACCTGTGTGTACGTACCACGCACATGACTGGCACGAAGACAGACCAGCTTAGCCGGAACAGGATGCTTGGGCGACGACCGAGCATTTCTTTGATGTTGTCAGAGATGTTGCTCGTCCCTGGGAACATGAACAGTTACCGTCAATGTATACTTAATGCAAGCGTCTGATATGGTGTGGAAATACACAGCTGTAAATACGAACACAACGATGAAACAAGCTGTGAAGGCATGCTCACCGTATATCCACGAGAGTGCAACGGCCTGGAAGAACACTATAAATAGTAATGTGATCCCTGTGACAGCATAGTTGTCCATTAATTGGAGGAGGTACATGCCACCCTGCAATCATAGTGGGAAAAAGAAGGAAAATGTCAGTACTGGAATTTCAAAACACGTGACTATGTTAAGTACAAGGGCGGTACACATAAGGCCCAGAAGTGAACCTTCGTAACAAACTCCATTCAAGAGCGGCACATAGCCTCATCCCATATTCCCGCTAAATATCAGCTCGATCATGAGAGATGCTTGCACTATCAGAGCATCGAAGACCCCTAACTTTGGGTGAACTAATTCTGACGTTTGATACTAAAGGCTCACTATCAATGCCCACCTCTCTCTCAGGTCACTTATCCATTCATATAAGGCATGTCAAGGATGACTGCTATTGCTCTGACAAAGATGAATCCCTTGTTGAATCTCTCTCTCTCTCTCTCTCTCTCTCTCTCTCTCTCTCTCTCTCTCTCTCTCTGAGCGTGCAATATCACTGCGTATGCAAAAAAAGCAGCCCACCTGAGTAACCATGGGAAGCCCCAGAAGGAATTGGACCACGACCATGAAAAAAGTTATGAGCTTCCGCCGGGTGATGAGCTGCGGCCATTGGTCAATAATGCCAGCAACTATAGCTTCCGAAGGACAAAACTGCAAAAGAAACGAGAATAACTTGGTTACATTAAAAACTTACGGGCACAAAATTTAATTTCTGACTCTTGTGAAAGAAAAAATGCCACGTAATTTTCATACTTAACCATGGAGCAAAAGTTATGGCTATCACTAAGCACAAACAAGCATTTCAGCACAAAACCTCAACACATAAAGAAAGAACAAGTATTTTAGCTTACCTCAACACATAAATAAAAAGCCATCCCCAGACTGTGGTTTAAGCATAAATCATGAAATGTTTAATTATTTAATTTATTTGTCATACCCTCAAGGTCAGTAGGACTTCAGGGGCAAGAAATCATCAAAACTTTCTCATGCCTTGTTTGTACAAACAGAGCAAAAGAACAATGGAATACAGTGAGTGTTGTAAACAAGCATAAAGAACGTTGTCCTGGAGATGAATCTTCTAAAAAACTGGTGTCATTTTGAAGTGACACAGCGTGGGCATGCAAATGCATGTATTCTTGGGCTGGGGCGTCGCTTCGAGGAGTGGGAAAAGGCTGAAAATAACAAAGGCACAAAGCGACATGCACTGCTTGTTTTGCTTGTCGCTTTTCACCCTTGTTGCACTGCTCCTCCCTGGGATTTTTAACCTTTTCCCGCCCCTCAAAGCGACACCCCACCCCACACCGTGTCGCTTCAAAACGACGCCCATTTTTTAGAAGATTCGGCCCCTGGTCACACAATGTTGGCTAGTGCATTGTGAAACGAATGAGTATCATGGGTGACCACCACATCTGCAAGAAGGCAGTCCCAGTTTTTGTATGTTCAGAGGATGAACAACTCAGAAAAATATTTTGTCACCCTGTTCAGTATTAACTTTGTGAGCATGATCAACTCAGTGTGATGTTACCAACATCCCACCTTGGTGCATGCAAGAGCATTGTTTGCTACCACACCGCAGACGTTTCATTGATGGTCGAGTGGCTCAATTTCGTGAATATATACTTTGAACAACTACCACAGCTTTTGGCAAGTGGATCGCCAACTGCACGCTCACCAGCTATTGGCTTTCACTAGACAGAACGTTACAAGCTTTCCTTCAGAGACTAAACATTTACTGTCTCAGGAGCAGCGGACGCATACACGTCTAACCAGCCAAGGGAATGCACTGTTCTGGTGGACGTGTGCATACCTGGCTGTTGATTCCCAGACAGAGGAGCATGACAAAGAAGAGTATCGACCAGACTGTTGAAGCCGGCATCCTGGTGACGACCTCGGGGTACACGAGAAATGCCAGGCCCGGCCCTACAGGGGACAAAACAGAGGGGGAGGACAGGGGGAAAATGGCGATTAAAAGATAGTTACGCCCTAAAGCACAACTTGAAGCTGCAATCTATCTTTAAAATCAGAATACAACAGCGTAAAGAAAACTGGCGAAACTTGCACTAAGTTGTGCAAGGCTTGAACCATAGCAAAACTGCAGGATTTCTTCCTACATGAGCACTGAAAGACGCATCACCACGCCTTTGTACAAGTCTGAAATTGTTTATTTACGTATTTCATTCATTACTGTTTCGCACTGTGCTAGTAGTAGTCATTGTCACCTGCATCGATATCGTCGTGTTCCTCATGCCAAGTATTACATGCGCGTTAGCGCTTGACGACAGCTGGGGTGCAGTGGCGGCGCATATGTGCACAACGCATGCGCAGCGCTCCTGGAGTCGCGTCGCGGTTTCGTGGAGCAGGTGTTACGCCAGCTGTGGTGTTGATTGCTAGGCAACGCGAGGCGCTCCTTGGGGTCTTTGCCAGTTCCTTTCTTTCTTTCTTTCTTTTTTTTGTTAATGCCACTGTACATGCCAGGGACGGTCACTGCGAGGCTTGTGCTCACGAGCACTCCGCCTTTCCTTGTTATTTTTAATGTGTTTTACAGTCAGCTACAACAGCTCCGCTGTTAAAAAAGGGGCAGAGAATACAAGCTACATTTTTACGCTGTTCCATTCTGACGTGTACCACATTACAAAACTAGGTCTATCAAATGCAAATCGATCAGACTGGCAAAATCTGACAGGAATTTATATGTACATTGGTTTTGACTCATGGTAATAATGCCGACAGTAGGTACAATTATGTTCAACAATTTGTGAAATTAGCATTGGAGATTGGCATAGGAGTCGCCTACCTGATTTCACGACGTCCCCTACGGACTTTTCAGCTATGTACGCCATGTGACCAAGCACGGAGAATATCACTGTTCCTGCCAGGAGGCTTGTCAAAGGGTTGATGGAGCAAACTATCGCCGAGTCTCTGCAAACAACAATGGGGGGGGGGAAAAAAGCGGGAAAAATTTTCAAGCAAGGTCTAATTACAGCCTACAAAACTGCAGAGCACTGTTTTGACCATGTTGATACAAGAAGCCGTTTTAATTTGCACTTTTTCCACTTCTTAGTCCTCTGAATGGAGGTTTTTTTGCATGACGATGCACAAAACTGGCAATAAAGCCAACAGATACAGTAGACTTGCCATAAATCAAACCCCAGGATTTTGTTTGAATAATCAGAAGTTTGAATTATCAGAAGTTCTGACAAATATGACTCGGGGCAACATACAAATGTGTTTCAATGAAACATTCACATGTATTTAATCATACAACATTCACACACAATACTGAAGTGCTATTCACAATTAAAAAAAAAAATCCACAAATTGATTACGCGTCTGCCCCGCCTGCCATCTTGGTTTTTTTTTTCTTTTTTTTCTCTATGCCTCAATTGACACGTGGTTGCTGACGAGCGCGGTTTCACTTTTAAATGTGCATGCAGGTGACTGGCTTTATTTGTGACTGTTCATGACATGCGGCTGCAAATGTGCAGCTAGAGGTGATAAACACGGCAGATATTTTCCATCAAGGATAACCAAAAAGTACGAACTAACCAAATTTACGCACTGAAGCAGTTTGAACTAAGTGGCTTTAAAATATATTGAAAACATACTGGGCCACCCAAAATTTTGAAATTTGTTTCTATTAACCGAAAGTTTAAATGACTAGAGTTTGAATTATGATGAGTCTACCGTACTTGAGTTTACTTTAGCACTGAAGAAATGGAAACGTTTTAATGATTTTGGAACATGCTTTGACATAATACCATCAATAAGCAGTCAGTGTAAAACACAAAGCTGTCTGACCATGAATGCTACAGCAGAAAACAATTCTTGTTGTTAAGGAACAAAACTGGGCTTGATAATTGATGTTACCAAAAGTAACCACTAAAATATTAATACGACTTAAGGCTGGACATCAACCAAGCCGCCCATGGACAGAATTAAATAACCAAACATGGCATTTTTTTTATTTATTTTAGTCCAAGCAAGATCCAGCGTCGTCACTTGCCCGCAGTTGATTGATGTCTAGAGCCGATTTCAGCACATTCGTATGTTGTTAGCGGCAATGCTTCATGTTTCCTTGCACTAGAAGTTGTAGTTGGTATACTAATGAGACTTCAAACTACCTACCACTTACTTTTAAGCAACACTACCTGCATAAATACACGTTGCATTGCTTTATTAAAGAATCAAACTGATGTGCATTTGTTTCAGGGTGACTGTTAATGAAGCAGAAATGTGCAAATAAGACAAGTGCACAGGGCCTCAAATAATCCCTTAATGGGACCCTGCAACACTCTTTGAGAAGTGCAAGTAAACCTGCACGACGCTTAGCTTACATTTCCAGAAATACCTGAGCCAAATATTACATGCGTACGTCAAGCGGTGAGCGCGTAAATCGCTGTGAAAGAAGCGGAAAAACCAATCGCGCTCTCTTCAGTTCTCCTCATTATGGCTGTCCGACCGGCTGTCACTGGTCAACTTCACGGCTAATTTCTCACATTTCCTGTGACGATCCGCCGTCGCCAGCGCTGTGTGCGAACCTCTTCAATGCCTGCACTAGTAGGCACAGTTTTGCCATTTCTTTTGTGTTTTGAGTGTGTGCGGAGTTTGAGTGATGAGCTCAATACTTCCCTTTCAACCAGACCACTCGTCAACAAACGTTTATTGCTTCAAAAACGCCCTGCCAGCCCGAGTGCGCGCTTGCGAGCAGGCACCCATGCCTGCTTTTTTGTGGCACCAGACCGGAAAGAGACCCCTCCACGTTGCGAAGAAAAGGCCGCGAAAGCGAATGCTGTGAGCCGCCCCCCTCTTCGGGAGAGAGCGCGCAGCTTTTGTCGCGTTGTCTGCAGTAGAGTTGAGAGGGAAGGATTATGCGCGATTTCTCATCGCGCGTAGCTTCGGTGATAGTGAACGGATTTTCATAATTCTTGCGGGAGGAGATTGCTAGAACAATAGACTTTACCCCAAAATACATTCCAAGTAGTCGATGGTAAGGGCTGCAGGGCCCCTTTAAGTGAAATGTGTCAGTACAGTGATAGACCGCCAGTGCTCCTCTATAGTTGAAGTGACTCACAAACACCATGTGGTACTTCTCGTAACTATTCTCTAGCACAAAATGCACCGACATCCTTGTTCCCCCCCCCCCCCCCCAGAAAAAAACGCATGTCACGAAAAACTGAGCGCAAAAAAAAGGAGTGTCTTGCAGCAAACTCAACTTTTATACCTTTATTACAATTTTCAAACAAAAAAATTGATACTTTTAAAAGGTACAAGGCATATCGCGCATGTCGCGATTTTGGCAAGCGACGCGACAAGCGTAACTCAATAGCTTACAGTGAGCTAGTAGTGCGGGTGACAACATCAGGCAGTCGTCCACCCTACAAAAGTACACTGCCACTGGTCCCCACCCACCGTCTAGCTGTCACTTGCAGAGTCGCTCACTTCCAGCTAATGGCAAGCAAGCACTGCTGTAGGGTCAGTGACCGCTCGTCACTGTTGCCTGCATTACTAGCTCACGCTAAGCTGTCCAGTTACGCTTTTCGCATTGCTCACCAAAATCGCTCCATTTGGTTAGCCTGGTAATATCACAAATTATTTAGACTGAAATGCATTTTTGTGAATATCACTAGAGTATCAATGAGATTTCACAGTGGACAGCAAAAACCCACTGATCTGCAGTGGTGAACTGACCGGTGTAGCTTCTTCATTAATCCATTTCAAATTAAAAGATATACAATGCACAGATACCCTACATGGGAAAAATATCACTAACCAAAATGAAAAAAATAATATGCCTAATCTGTATTAGTTCATTACATATAAAACATCTATTCAAGGAATCTGAAGATTGTTTTCACCCAAAAACATCAAACCAATATTGAACAAGCAGTTCTTCTTATCATTACTATTTTTACCACTAAGTCATGCTCTATTGCACCTATCAAATTGACTGACAATTCAGACGTGCATGACTTTATATTGCGGTTTGCTAGATGTATAAAAAAACAATAAAACAAAGAAGCCCATCACAACTTAAGTATACTGTCCAAATACACGCACAATAAAAACAGCAGGCACATTGGCGTAGGCAGAAAGTAATGGCCAATCAACAGCAAGGGTTCACATTCACTGCAATTCACATGGGAAAACAACACACAATGGGCAAAGACTTGGAACAGCGATGGCTGTCGTGAGAAAAAGACAGGGGAGAAGGGGTGAACAATTTTCGCTCATTTGAGCGGCGAGTGCCCCAAAGAAGAGAAAATGGGTGTGGTTTCTAACCTGAAGAAATTCTGGTGAAACTTGTTGTAGCTACCTAGAGTCACCACAGAGCCAACGCCAATTCCAAAAGTATAGAACACCTGAGTGCCTGCAGCAATCCATACCTGAACGGGGAGCGCGGCGAAAAAAAAAAAAGACAAATGTAGTTGGCGTCAGCCGCAAGAGAACATTAACCACATCAAATTCACGAGATGCTTCCCATACCTTCACTCAGGCGGGGGTTGCAAAGACAATTTACATGACATCATAAGAAAGAGTGCTTGCCTTTGGCTTTAGCAGCTGACTCCAGTCTGGAGTGACATAAAACAGAAGGCCGTCAATCGATCCGCTTAGTGTGACACCTCTCACGAGGAGAATGAAGAGGCAAACGTAGGGAAAGATTGCTGTCACCCAGACAATCTAGAAAAGAACCAAAAACATAGTGAACATTAAACAAAACAACATTCTGCCATCCACTGAAAATTAAATGTTACAGGAAACAATATGACGTATTGACAATTGTCCAAAGTAAGATTCCGTAAGTAAGGAGTGTTCAGGTGAAGAGGTGGGAGATGGGACTATGGCATGTTGACTAGAACATTACAAGGTGCTGCCACATAAATTTAATGACAGTGAAAGCCAGGGCATACACACAGACAAGGCCATGATAGTCATGAAGGCACAGTAGTGATGACAAATTATCTGCAGTACTTTCAATCCTACCGGCAGTCAACTCGCAACTGTGCGTAGAGCACGGAAACTGCAGCTTATTATCACCAGTACAGCAACCACACACTGCAGTTAGCTTTTGCAGAATGACCTATAATTCTATCAACAGCTATTGTAAAACTAGCGATAGTATCGACAGTCAATTTACTGACACTTTTGCATCACCAAGGCCTATAAAAAGACATTTCGGCTGCAGGCACATGAAAAAAGCATGTCGAAAACAGAACTAAAACAAACACTTTAGAGCCGACAATCCGTAGCCCTTTGCACTAGCCACTCGCTGCCAATCCGGCTATCCGGGTACCCACAGTTCCCATGGCGGCATGCGAATCGGTGCGATTGCAGCGAGAGTTACCACTCTAGGTAATGTTGAGAAGCTCTATCCTTCACACTATGGCAGTCGCAGACGGTAATTTAAAAAATCCCAGGCCAACTCCACTAACGCGAAACCTGGTGAGTGGCGAAGCATGCAGTGCATAAGTGTATTCTTGGTGCCTTGGTGTTTTTGCCAACAGAAATGAAACCGCTGGGGGGTAGAGGTGCACAGCTTTGCTGTAAAAGTCTCTTGTATTTGAAGCACGATGCTTTCTAGCCCGAAGCATAAACGAGTGTCCCGATGTTTTTTTAGTACGCATTACGACGCGCTCCAGCGCAAGGCGTAAACGAGTGTCCCGGTGTGTTTTTTTAGTACGCGTTACATTCTAGTGCGAGGCGTAAACGAGTTTTCCGGTGTTTTAGTACTGTGGCTACATGAGATGACGATTATGACGACGATGATTAATAACGACGGAGATTACGACGACGACGACAACAGGCAACGCCAACGACCCCAGCCCCTAAGGGGCTTCGCCTCCAAAAGAACACATAGGTTCTACCAGGAACATTAGTTCCAATAGCACAGACTGAGGCATGTTGGTTCCAGACACCCTCACAGGAGCGTGTCAAGCAAAGCTTGCGAAAGGAAGCGTTCGCTGTAGAGTTGCCTATGTCACACGGCATATTTTGTCTCTGCGACCTCAGCGATTCTCTCATTTCCTTTAGTGCCTGCCTGTCACTGCAGTTGAGGCAAAATTGAACATGGTGATGGGACACAGGCTGGACTGTGCCTTACCTTGCCGCTTTGATGAAGGCCCCTCCAGATGACAATGTACACAATGAACCACGACAGGAAGAGGTACAGGGCCAGTTCGAGGCGCATGTTTCCAATTTCGTGGAGACCCGACGAGATGCCAAGCACATGCCTCCTGTCGAGGGCAAGTCGAGGGTTGGGGGGAAACAAGGAGGAGAAAGAGAGAATTAGGACGGGCACATTATAATTGATAATCGTAGTATACACTGCAAGGCCCATCTTCTTCTAAATTTCGTCTTTGCTAACACCAACTTACGTGGCAGTTCTCAGGGGAGATGTGCACAAATGAGCAATCAATACATCTGGCACTTCCAAGTTATGATTGATTCTTCTTTTTGAATGCTGGCATGAGACAGTTTGCTCAGCAGCATTACTCTACAGAAATTTTGGTGGATGCAAGAAGATATGGACGCTACATGTGCACTTGTTCTGCTGTATGGTTCTGACATTTTAATTTTGACTGGAAAAAAGCGGCTCCATTGGAATGGTCCCAACACTCAAGATGCAAAGCCATGACTGAAGGCATCCGGACCACCTGGTGCTTGAGATTGGAAAGATTGGGCTCCTTCCCAATCATTGCTTATGATTGAGAAGGAACCCACAAACTAGCTAGGCATTGTTTACGTTTGTGATGAGGATTGCAATGGCAGGGTTGCACTCACTCCCAGAACTCCACGATGGGTGTGACAGAGCCGTTGTGGGGCATGGGATGCGTGTCGTTGTACTCCCAGCAGTTGTCAGTGTTCCAGTGGTTGCCGCAGTGTTTCCACGGTAGCACCTCCGTGAACGAGGAGATCAGGTAAAAAAGAATCCAGGCCACGATCACCATGTAGTAGATGTTGGACAGCGTCACAATCGTTAGAGACGCAATCCCAATGCCTGCAAGTTGCAAAAGGGCACCGCGCGTGAGCTGGCTATTCTTGTTAAACAAAAACACATGATGCTACTGAAGCAAACATGACACTCTAGTGACTCTAACAAATGTTTGGAGCATTTCTGTTCCAATGTGAAATGCAGTTTTTTTTTTTTGTGTGTGACTCCCAACCTGCCAACATATTGTGCATCAAAGTGTGGTGCTTTGATTTTGTGTTTACTTTCAGTGTTTGTACTTGGCATGCACAGTGTTTTTCTTTCTTCTTCTTAGCATTCTGTGTTAGTATGGCCACAATAAAATACACTATGGCCACCATGCACCACACAAGCTCAACTAAAGTCACAAAAAAATTCAATTTGAGTCACAAGAACAGTTTTGTATTACTAACGGCACCCCATATTGCGCTACCCACGCTTGTACACGCCAAATGTTTTGAAATGGCAGCAGACTTCGGAACATGGCCCCGGAGCGAATGCATGGAAGAAGTGCGTACCTTTGAACATGGGCACTATGCCCCAGGTGCCAATGCCGCCGCGACTCAGGTACTGTCCCATGGCAACTTCCAGGTAGAACATGGGTATTGCAGTTGTGATGAGGCAGATGAAGTAGGGAATGAGGAATGCACCTGCACAAGTACACAAGCAGTCAAGATGGGCGCCCTGACAAAACTGCTATTAGTATGGAGCACTATCAGCCGTGCATCCAGGTGGTCACTTTGGCTTATTCTCAAGGTTGTACTGTCATGCTCTTGGTGAAAAAGTGGAGCAACCATAGTTTGTAGAAAAAAACTACAAAATACCCTGAATGATGAGATGTCTTGTTCGATAAGAACACATTCACCCGAGGCAATTAGGTATTTTTATACGCTGTAGCTATATAGCGTTCCGTCCAGACGGAACGATATACAAATGCTTGAGTTCCGTCCAGACGGAACTAGCGCTGCGGGTTATCTTTCCGTCCAGACTCCAGACGGAATACAACTGAGAGCTTACGTTCTGTCCAGACAGAGCCGCCATGAGATTTGTACAGTTCCATCCAGATGAAAGCAAAATCAGCTGATTAGACGCTATGCTCAGTCTTCAGATTTGGTGTAGAGGTTGTGCCTAGGATAATTTCACTAATGTACCGGGTTCGATTCCCCCCGGACATGCAGTGTGGCGTGATGTCCATTAATTCTAGTGTCCTCCCACTAATTCGAACTCCGCTTAATTCAAACAGTTTTATGGTCCCCTTTGAGTTCGAATTAACGAGCTTTTACTGTAGTAGCGAAAAAAAATTGCAGCAGTGAATGCCCCACTCACCGCCCCCATTCTCGTAGCAGAGGTAGGGGAACCGCCAGACGTTGCCCAGGCCCACCGCGTAGCTGATGCAGCCGAAGACGAAGTCCGCCTTGCCGGACCACTTGCCCCGGGCGGGTGCACCCGCAAGGTCCTGCTGACTGCCCAGTCCGCTGGTGGCACACGAAGACTCCTCGTTGTCCTCTGCCTGCGTGGTCACCATTTCTTTTAGAGAATGCCATCCCCGGCACCGTGTGGGGCTCTGGCTGCAGCCTCGTATGCGTTGTCCATCAAGCTGCTGCCCTGCTTCTAGTAAATGAGGAGTTTCGTCCTTATTTCCACCTTGGAATAGGGCTCAAACGTCACCTCCCTGCATCAATCCTGACCACCCTTCAAACTCTCGAATCAATAAGCCCGTTCAGAATGTCCTCCTGCTCGGCCTGTGTGATGCTGCTCTCCTCCCCTTCGTCCACCACCTGCCTATAGTGCCACGGGTATTCCAGTGGACCGGCGCGTTCACACTGGCCATCGCCTCGATCACAAATGTAGTTGACGTAGCTCATGAAGGCCAGCACAATGACGAAGATGAGACTAAGCAGCCCCCCAGCTTTCTCCATCACTTATGGCGACTCTACTCTTACAGGGAAACTATCAAGTGTAGCAACGTGACTGAATCTACGTTAAAAAAAATCTTGAGCACCGTGCTCGATCATTTGCATCCAAATTTAGCATGAAGGGGTGTTTGAGGGTCGACATTCTTTAACACTACATTAACAACTGAAGTCACCTGGTGATTGAGAAATAAATAAAACAATGTTTCACCTGTGGGGACCGCTCCCATAACTGTCTTTTCTTCTTTGTTTTTTGCATGTTGTGAAAGGGTGGGGCCATTCGTCAGTGCCAAAATTCAACGCTGGATGCCACTGCATCTCAAGCATTTGTTTCGAGTGAGCTTAGGTTATTCCATAAGGCATCGTGGTTCAGAAACATCAATTTGAATTCCTTCAATGATATCCGCATTAACTGTGGGGCATCTTTCTCCTGTATGCACCGACCAAGCAGATATCGTTGTGCAATATTCACTGCACGCGCACACTATGAACACAGGCTCACAGTTTGTGCTGCTTTCGAAAGGACACTTGCTGACCTGCCTGCAGATGGGCACTGGCTGGGCGGCTGTGAAGGGGGAGCCCTTCTTCCGGCACGAACCGCTGCGACCCAGGCAGGCCAGCGTGAAGACGTGTGGCTCCGGCGCCTTCTTTTCCATGTTGCCAGCCGCTGGACGCAACTCGTGTGCAGTGTCCTGCAACCAGTTCGAAAGGGAGAAGAAATGCTAAGCAACATGACCACGCAAACAAAGCTTGGAACATTTTTGGCAGCATAAATGCTGTAAGCTTAGTATCAACATTAGCAGCCGTGTGCCATGGGACCTAGCAAACCCCAAACACACACCACATGCAACGGTTGAAGGCGAGGGGGCAAATTTAAGGCTGGTGAACACAGGGGCACAAGTTCAATTTCTGGCCACAGCAGTTCCTTTCTTACAGAACATGTCCTGGTGTATTGTCTTCGACTCAAAGATATGTGGCTTTGTTCATCGCTCATGGGCGACAGTGGTGGTTCACACTCTTCCCCACTAACATAAGGAGAACAAACGATAGCAGTATTGTGATCTGAAACTGCTAACAATGGTTTTGCACAAGGTATTCTTTAATATGGTCCGCACGATACTACACATTTGGCACCGCCAAACTGCTTGTCAATTTAGGCTCTAAAATAGGCTCTATGACTCCAAGTGCAAACATAGAAGGTGGCTCGTTCCTCGTAGGGTCACCTGACCTTCAAGCTCAGGCAAGGTCAAGCCAGTGCCTCATGCGGTTGCACAGTAAAACCGTCTAATGGCTTGTTCATTGCAAGGGGAGGGGTGCGGATAGGGGGATAGTGTAAGGGCGCCTGCTACCAGAAAATGATACAAGGAGGCACTGACTGCATCCAAATTCACGGTGCGTCCATGCCGCTGAGCAGATCTGTCTTGTAGTTTGTAGTACAATTGTGTGCACTTTCACTGCACGTTCTCAGTACGAAAACCGAGCTGTTACTCAACAAACTTGGTTTAACCGCTTTAAACCATGGCTAGATTTCTTGTTTGACCTTTTCGTTGTTACGACAGAGCCATCACCCCACCCCACAAATCTCAACCTGTCTCTGTCGTAATGTGGCAGCATTTCCACTCACCCCTCACAAAGCTGTCAAGAAGAAAAGAAAAGGAGTCAAATAGTGCATGTAAAAAAACTACAAATCCACTATCTGGCTAGCGGCTTTGCAGCAAAGAAGAAAGGGGAAAAAAGCACCTCCATGCGATAGCAGCTAGTGGCAGCTGGAGGAGTTAGTTCCTGTTAACTCAATCATGTCAATCTAGTAATAGGTCGTGATACTATTCTCGGCGCTTATCAAATACAGCGCGGCGTGGTAATGTCGACGGACTCGATATGACGCACTTTCGGGCGCGTCGAAATGCGCCGCAAGGACACAAACATCCCTTCCTGCCAGACTCTGCATTGGCGAGCGTGAAGTGCTCCCTCCCGCCGTCGCCTAGGGAACCCAGTCCCTAACGCCGGCTTCCCTAACGTCGCCAGGGAAACCATGACGCGCGCTAGCTCGACATGCTTCCGCGCAGGCGGCGGACCGGAGGCCAAGGTCGCCGCCGGGGATGCCGTCTGGGAGCCCCGCGCGTTTGCTCTCGCCGATCTCGCGTTTTCGCTTCGTTCTGTATGCGTTCATCGTTGGCATGTCTGCCGTGCGATGGTGTTTGTTGTTACTGTTCCCATAGTGCGGTGCGCTTGCAACAACGTTACGCTGCAGTTAACGGTGCGCCAACACCCGCTATTGCACAAAAGGTGAACAACCAGCCGCGATTGCACAGTTGGGAAAATTTTGGAAACGGCGCTATTATCCGTTACTCCCAAAAATTTTCCCGTCAGTCTGGGTGGAATTCCAGTTATGTGAGAGATGCAGAGCTAACTAATATTAAACGTCCCCAAAAGACATTTAATTAAATTAAGCTGAGGATATTGTTAAAAGTGCCCTGTTTTCGTACAGTATTTTTTCTTCCGCGATTGGTTTTTGACGAGGTGTAAAAAGTCTACTAAGGATTTTTTTCCTTTCACGCTTAAATTTATCTCCTCTCAACCGCCGCGGTGGCTCGGTGGACAATTAAGGCGTTGTGCTGCTGAGCCCAAGGCAGAAAACGTTTTTCTGATGGAGCCGAAAAGCGAAAACAATCGTATGTCGAGATTTCGGCGCACGTTAACGGTTCCCATGAAATCGAAATTAATAGCCCTCCACTACTGTGCTCCTAATAGCCCATGGTGTAGCTTCGGTGCGTTCGACCCAGCTATAGAAAATTCGAAGAAAAATTTATCGCATGAGGCATTTTCATATTCAAGTTAGCCACGCGTAACGAAAGCGGGCTCTGAAAACAGCTGATCTCTCATCTTAGTTTCGATTACATTAATACAAAAAAAGGAAATATCGGCCTCCATTCACGCGGTGGCCCATTACCCAACGAATCTGTTTGGGTTTCAGTGAGTTGCACACATGCACGAAACAAAAACAGAATTGACTGAGGCACATTCCAAACGAGTGTCGCGGAAACTGCTGCGTCTTGCCAGTCGGCAAGCTCCACGTGACTTGCGGTGGGAGCGGCGGTGTCGCGTTCGTCTTCACACCCTCCCCGCGGATCTAACGCAGCGCCGACGCTACACTCACTTCACCCTCTGCTTCGCCTAGCTCGGATACTGCAGCGCCGTGCCCTTTCTATCTGCCCGGATTTCTGCACACGGACATTTCCTGGCTCTGGTACCCAACCTGGAACGCATGCGGGGACAGCTTCGCTGGGAAAAACGAAGGACAGGGGGGAAAGTTGCCCGTCTGCACCTGGCGAATGTCTCTCGAGCAGTACACCCGGTACTCACAGACATGGTTGAGCAAACTCGGGCGGGGCAAAAAGAAACAAAGAGAAGCGGAAAAAAGAACAAAGAAGCGACCCCATGATGAAACCACCAGTTGATGGTTTACGAACAGGTTTACGGAACTAATCTAGACCCGACAGACGAATTATTAAATAACCGCCGCGTTTCTGACGGGCGGCCGGCGAACGAGCTAAATAAGAGAGGTACGCGTAAAGTGCCACATTAATTAAACTAGAGGGAAGGCGTCACGACAGGTTGTCTACTTAGTCCGCCATAAGGTCGCGGAGGAGTGTTATTGATTGACCCGGCCGACCAAACGCAGCCGGCGCCGCACCTAGCACGTGACAGAGGCCCGGGCAGACACCTCTACGCGCCGCGCAAGCTGCAGGCGCTGGTTTTCGGAACGAACGGTTGCGCGGTCGGCGCGGCGTTGACTCATCGGCGTTGACTACGACTGCCGGGTTCCAGAGGTGTGATTCACTTCCATTAGCCTCCCTTCGGCGCTGTCGACAGGCGCAACGTTAGTGGCCACCTGCAGGTTCTGCCTGCTGCAGCCACAGTGGACGCTCAAGAAGGCATTTATTTCGCCGAAAAACTACGGGGCGCCTAAGCTTATTCTCTTGTGATATGAAAATGCGTGAGCATATCACTTCTCGCCGAGTCTTGAGCTGCTGAGTGTATGATATATCACAGGACGACCAACCGGCCCTTTCAGCCAAGTTTCGTTCGCAGTGCTTCGTTTTGCAAATCATCATCATAATCATCACCAGCCTCTACGCCCACTGCAGGGCAAAGGTCTCTCCCATTAATCTCCAATTATCCCGGTCCTGTGTTAACTGCGACAAACTGATCCCCGCAAACTTCTTGATCTCATCTGCCCATCTAACTTTCTGCCGCCCCCTGCCACGCTTGTCTTCTCTAGGGATCCACTCTGTTATCTTGCCTTCGCATTACATGCCCTGCCCACGTCCATTTCTTCTTCTACACCACTCTAGAGGCGAAGCACCTTAGGGGCTCGGGCTGTCGGCGTCTCATGTAGTAACGGTACTAAAATTTCACCGGGACACTCGTTTTCCAACGCCTCGTGCTAGAACTCTTCGTGCTTCAAAGACACGAGACTTTCACAGCAAAGCTGTATATCTCTACCCCCAACGGTTTCATCTCCATGGGCAAAAACGCCAAGGCCTAAGACGCCGAGCGCTCAGCATCGAAACCGTATTATACACTTCATCATAACTTAGAAACCACATCATACACCGAAACCGTATCATCGAAACCTCGTTAGATTTCACGCTAGTGGAGATGGTCCGGTGTTTTTCAAAAGACGACGCCACTATCCTTGACGAACACGGTGCTTTTGGGCTGCTCGCTAGATGTGGTCGCAGACGACGATTTCTGTTGCCGCGTTTCTGTACCTCAGGCGCAAATTACGGGCCTTGGGCGAGCCTGTGTCATTTAGCAAAGGACTAAGATTGCGAAGGCGGAATTTTGCGGACAGCTTCCGGTCACGCCGTTTAGTTACGCCATCTCGCCAACTGAGCCAAGTAATTAAAAGTTGACGAGTAAATGGGTGAGAACATATACGGTATAGCAATTGTGAACATTTTATTTAACACACCAAACCCCAAAGAAGGGCCGTGAAAGCATGCAAGTGTGCCGGCCTAACCTAAACTCAGGGAGAAAGGACTACTTTTACAGCTGTAATGTACTTCGTATAGTCCCTCCGTAACGGTCGGACGTCGGGTGGAAAACAGCAAGGCCTGTTTTCGAAATCTCTAACTCATTAATAGAACACTAGGCCATTTGGTGCCGACTTGTGGAGTAAAAGCGCAAAGACGACCGGATGAAAGCGAAGGCCATAGGACAAGCGGACAGGCGCTTGTCCTGTTGGCTTCCTTTTCTTACCGTCATCCTTGCGCCGTTACATCACGTAAGCACAGCGCGTGGTATTTTTCGAGCCTTTTCGCTTTTCTTTCGCTAGTTGAACATGTCATACCAACTGGCTCAGACAGCGGCAACGACGGTGGCAACTCCTCCGATAGGCAGCTTATACAGTAGCCTCAATTGTGAAGCTGGCGTGTTTTAAAGCAGCCTCACCGAGGAGCTATTCGAAAACGTTAGGAATGCACCAGCTTGTGTTGGCATGTACTATTTTGAGATATGAAAGGGAACACAGGAACGCGTGGCAAACAGCCTCGAAACAGGCTCGGAGCGATACGCGGATGGCGCTGTGAAAAACGAAGGGGGAAAGGAGGGCGCTCTTCCACTAACAGTTGGCGCTCCCACCGCGCTGGCATTTCTACAAAGCACCAGCTACGTCATTTCGCCGATAATATGGCATCCTCGGACAGCCTATACACCATTTTCCTTGCTAGAGGTGGGCGCCGCCATTTGCTTTTTCTGACCGGACGCTAGCGCCGTCTATGAAGCGACCGCCGAAACTTCCGCGCTGGGCTGTTAAGTGCTCCGTTCTTTCCGTGCGTCTGCTCGGTACCCGTGCTTACCCGTGCATTACCAAGTGAACCGTAGTGATTTGGCGTTAAGTTAGCGGTTACAGTGTTTGTATGTGTGTGTGTTCTGTTTTGTTTTCATCATCTGCGGACGGATTTTAGGTCCTCATTTGCTGCCAGAGCGTAAAATGCCGATCCCGGCTCTTGCGAGCAGCAGTAGCAGTGTGGTGATGGTGCCGGTGGTGCTCCGCAGTTCCGCGATGAAAACGTACCGGTATGGCACCGAATGACATAGAAATCGATATCGGGGAGTAAATACGTGTTTTCAATGCCACCGTGCACGTTATGTTCACCAATTAGTCATGTTTACGGAAGCGCGGACGTCGAATGCGAAGCGCGCACAGCATATGTGGGTCACTGTGATCCGTGCTCGCGATGGACTTTCGACGAGGCGATTGCTACGCTATTGACATTGCAATGTAATATAATCTTTCTTAACTAGATTTATGACGGTTACTGACGAAACGAAATTACCTGGGCGGAAAAATAACACGACCGCACAACCAGTCAAATTACTATTCTTCGAAGGTTGAGCAGAAGGGTCGACGTTCGGGCGAGTTAATTCTGGTTGATCATGATCGTGGTTACGATTGACCTAACTCTGCGCAGCGCATGTGGCCTGTCGCTCGGAGCCCACCTTTGTGAAACCGCTGCTTGCACCACAAATGCTTTACGCGACCAGCAGTAACTGTTTTGTAATTGTAATTAGCTCCGTGACAACGCAAAAGGATTAGAAGCTTTTCCTTTGACCGCGTTGTAAACAGGTTGAGCTATTTTCCAAATGCAGCGTTCACGCGTATCTCGAGCTTCGTTTCCACATTGGGCTGCCTGCTTATCCTGCTATCGACCAGCAGTGTGCGATGGAGAAAGTTATCTCGTTTGGCAGTGTAATGCGTTGGCCTGAAAAAAAGTAAACAAAACGCCGTGATTTTAAAGGTTAGATTAGATGAAAAGGGTATTGTTTAATGCCAATCGGCTGTAATGACCAAACAGTATATGGTATTTTAAATTGACTACATGGAACCAGAAGTTATTGTAATGCTGTATTGTATCGGCGCTCGTGAAAAATCCCCAGGTGGTCAAAATTAACCCGGAGCCCTCCACTACGGCGCGCCTCATCACCCATGAAGCGTCGGGGCGTTAAACACCATAATGAATCAATTAATCAATCAACCAATCAATCAATGCTGTATGGTAAAGGATAAAGTTGCTTCTAACATTTCAGAGGGTTCCGTTTCCTGCCGCAGCTTTGCGTGTGATAAATGAATTTTGCCCCGTCTGCTTGCCGTCCAAGTGCACCCAACAAACCCTGGAGTTGGTCGTTGGTACAAAGTCGTTGCGATTTATCAGCGGCATCCACCAATATCTCAACTCGGTGTGTGTTGGGAAGCGATGCCGCAAAAACACGCCGCAACCGCACTGCATTTTCTCCAGGCAGTGTCGTGCACATGCGTGCTGTCAGCGACTGTTTCTCACTTTCTCTGGTTGTTCAATAACCCACCACCGCGCAGTGCTGACCAAGTGACGTTTGCGCCTTGAACGGCATCGCAGTATTGGCTAAAACAGTTGAAAGTTCCACAAAAACTAAGCACGCGGTGCCAAATACCCCCAGAACACGCAGCGGAGCATACCGCGCCGAGCGATGTTAGCAGCCCAGCGCGCACAGGCAACACTGGTCGGCCGCCGAGAGAACTGGTTTGAGAGTATTTTCCTCCTTTCCCGGCTGCTTATGGAAAATGGTGTATAAGACGCACAGTTGTTAGAACAACGTCCCCCTTTCCACTTTGTCGCCGACGGCGGCCGCCGTTGCGTATCACTCGTAGCTGGGTCTGAGGGTGTTTTCTACGCGTTCCTGTGTTCCCTTTCATATTGCTCATAATAGTACGTCTCAGTCACGAACGAGTGGGCGCGGATCCTTGTTACAGAACTGGAACGATGGGGGCCATTCCGCAGGTTGATGCACTACCCTATTACGAGGGAAGCACTTTCCACCTAGTCATTCTACGCATCTTATGAGGGTAGAGGTGTACACAACCCAAGAAACCGTCACCGCCAGAGCCTCGGACGTCGCGGGGGCCTTTTGAGCCTCCGCCACCCGTCTACCCTGAAACCCAGTGTTAAAGAAAGTGGCACTGCTACTATTATTCTACTACCCTTCGCCGTTTTAGTCGTCATTAATGTGAAGAGCGGGCAATAATAGCGATGATGATGACGATTAAACGTCGCCAGTTTTAGCTTGGCGTAAGTCAACTTCTGTGATAAAGATGGTCTCGTTCGCTCGTTAGACAACCTCATCTGGAAGAGGCAACAACTGCCGAAAGACCATTGAAATTTCGGGTGCATCCGATTTCAGATGGTGGAATACACGGCCAATCTCAAAGGCTATCGTTCTGGCCGGTTGTCATCGACCTTCGTGGTGCTCGCTTGCCCGGTGAGATGTCTGGCACATCGCATTGATTCGCGCCTGTGCTATCTGCGCCTGTAGCGTTCGGCTGACCCGAGCTGAACTCGAGCAATTCAACAGCCTTAGCTTCAACTGTCACTGCTGGCGCAGCACCCTCGGTGTAAAACTGAGTGCCTCACAGCAGCCAACTTCGCGTAGAAAGAAGGGCTGAATATCTGCTCTCAAGTATGGCTGTACACAGCGCAGGATCATTTCTACGCGCGAATTAGGTAGAAATATCAAATTTTGCATCCACCCACTTCGTGCGTTTTAACCCTCCCCCCCCCCCCCCCCCAAAAAAAAAAAAGAGTAATAATGTTACCAGTGTATCCAGTGAAAAAAATGCCGCAGTAGCTATGAACCAGCCCGTAAACGACGCACTCCAGGTAAACGTGCGCGAACTTGGGCCGACGCCCGCGATCTATAAAGACGCCGCAAGCCACTAAAGTAACGTTGTATTCGTCTGCCCCGAACGCGCAGTACACGCAGGTGTGCTGCGGTTTTCTCATTGCCTAGATACGACAGGAAAAAATATAAAAAAAGGACGGGGAAGGCAGAATGACTCCCGGTGAGCATGTTACGAGCACAGCTGCTCTCTAAAACAAAGCAGCTGCCTGCCGGAACAAGCACCATTGAACTATTTCGCGCCAGCGTTTCAATTGCTCCGGAAAGAAAAAAAATCAATCCTTAAGACGAATTGATTTACTCTGTTTCACATTCTTCTTGTTCCACATCCACGCGCACCGTCGGCATATCTTTCTTTCTCTTCCAGCGTGACTATTTTACCAGAAACCACTATATTTGCGCCCATGCAAATTGGGTTTGTCTCAGGCAGCTTAATTAGCTTAGCTGCTTGTGCGTTCACTCATTCGGATGCGCTTTTCCAGTAGCTTCGTGGGCGGTGAACGGGCTTGGCAAGTCACTTCTCGTTACTGCCGAGTTAAATGCGCGCTATGGAACGGCCCGTGCTGTGGAACGCCTGGTGCGCTTTTCTCTTCCGAAGGAGGAGGAGTTTTTTGTACAATGGTTCGCTCAAGGACGCTGTAGAACGACGGGACGTTCGCTCCCACAACGATGAGGCACAAGAGGCTGTGGCCTGAAAATACGGCAGCTACCAGCGAAGGAGGTAACCGCCGCGGACGGGGAGCGCAGCCAACGGGTTCGGTCCCCATGCGAGGCGGCTCAGCGGCGCCGCGTTTCACTCTCCCGCGCACCGGGCCGGGGCCGACGCCCGGGGCCCCTCATTGGCGCTGTGGAGAGACCGAGCCAGGCGCTTTTCACGCAGCGTCAGAGCGCGGCTCTACTCATCGCATATATTTGCGGCCGGTTTTACGTGTTGTTCTTGTTGTTGTTTTCTGTGAATCTCTTTAAGTCGACGCGGCTCTATGTTTAGCGTGGCAGTGCCAAGCTGCTCTGCGGACTGCCGCAGCTGCCAAGTGAGCCCCTCTAAATGATCCCACGCCAAGTGGATTAAATGAACGCTGCGGCATCGCTCTACTCGAGATGTTATTGTCACAGGCGGCAAGCGGGAGCAGAGAGGGTGTCATTATAGTTAGGGAGCAAGCGTATACGTTGTTCACCTCCCTCAGTTGCCCCAAATCAGTTCAATGTACTGGAAAGCTGAGCTCGCACCTCGTCCCCAGAAAAGGTTGAGATGACCTTAACCTCTCTCCGAAATGCCAAGAATGACACGTTTTTGTGGTATTTAAAAAAAAAACGGCAATGGTTTGAAAACCTGAAGATCCTTCCGTACCACCGTGCTCGGTTGATAACGGTGGCTGTTGGGCACAAAGGGGGACCATTCGGAAAATTCAGTGGTTACGACGTGCGAATAATGCTTCGGGGAACTGAATAAATGCGGCGTCTAACCTAAATTGCACAAAACCTTCGAATTGGAATCACCTTATACAAAGTGAATGAACGGCGAAGCTGTGGATGGCTTCATGCCGGACGGCGGTGTCCACGTGATCGGCCGATGGCTGTGCGTGTGTTGGTGGCGTAGCCTTGAAGCTTTGGCGTTTCAGATGTTCCCATGGTCTTCCCCGGGCAGGCCGATGGGGAGGTGTCCTCTTTGACCATGAACGGCAGGTGAGCGTCTGTGGCGCGTTCTTTATCTTTCTGGCTTGATTTTTTTTTTTTCATCTTGTTTACTTACTCACCTAAAAATACTAACGATAAGATAACAGCTTCTCTGTAAAATGAGAACGTTTAAAGAACGTTTCTCTTTAAAGCTGCTGCTGAAATGGCAGCGCGAATCAGAATGACACGCACTGCGCCTGGGACGAACGCCCCCAGAAATGAAACCCGACGCATTACGTGTACGCGCCAGCGCCAAACAGCAGCAAGCCCGTTTTAGCAGGGCATCGCGGGGCCATCGCGACGTTGCTAGATGTGACGCCAGAGCTCTTGAGTGACGCCAGCTTCAGCACGGTTACGGCGCGCTGTATCACCATGTTTTTCTTTTTACAAACAAAGGCCGGGAGGGCGCCAAGGGATGCGGTCGTATATCTTGGGCATAAAGAAAAGAGGGAAACCGGCTCACTGGGCCTTGTGAGCCAGTTTCGCTAACGGAAGAGCAATTCCGCTAACGGAAGTGCACCCGTCTACCGGAAGTGCAGAATGTGACGCCAAAGGGTGGCTCTTTTTTTTTTTTTTGTCTCCTTGTTTCTCAACAATGGCCGAATTTCGGCGAAACGCGCATGCGCACGTGCGCAAGAAATGAACAACATTATTGTAATTGTGATCTTTGAAGACATGTACGCTATGGACCAATCATCTCCAGAACATGTGCTCCGAACCCTTCTACGTAAGAGAAAACTCCGTGTGACTTGGTGTTCTAATGATAAGCTATCTTCACCGCTTTTTTTCTAGCGACGTGTTACTTGGGCAAAAACTGGGAAGTTTTGTTGCCGGTGAACAAAACGGTTTTATGAAACAATATCCCCCTAGGAAATAAGCCAAGCGACTAAATGAGCCACCCGCCGCTGTGGCTCGGTGGCTAAGGCGTTCTGCTGCTGAGCACGAGGACGCGGGTTCGATTCCCGACCGCGGCGGCTGCTTTTCTGATGGAGGCAAAAAGCAAAAACGCCCGCGTGTTCGAGATTTCGGCGCACGTTAAAGATCCCCAGGTTGTCAAAATTAATACGGAGCCCTCCACTACCGCGCGCCTCATCGCCTGCGTTGCGTCGGCACAATCAATCGACTTTAAAAAGATCAATGTAACCTCGGCCTTTGTAGCTGGCTTTCTCCCATTGTGCGTTTCACAGTGAAGCCTAATCATTAAGAAAACTATAGGCGCCAGTGGCAGTGAACGAGGTCGAAGGAGACCACCGACGACGATCGGGCCGCGGCCGGCCCAAGCATAGGCGCGATGCCGGTCGTCACCCCAATACTGTGAGAGGCGGGAAATGCAAAGCGTCGACGTGGATACAACCGCACTGAGCGCTTCCCCGGCGCGAATGCGCGGTTTGAGCGGGAGTTTGCGACCAACCAATAACCCACAAACAGCTCCAGCATCTCAGCGAGTTGACCTAGTTGGAATTGATTCATCGTGAAACTGCGCTGCACAAACGGGGCCAAGAATAGATGCGGACAAGCGCTTGTCCGTCTGTCTTTTTTTTTTTTTTTGTCACCGTTTTTGTTGTGCGAAGTTTCATGATAACCAGCTCCGCTGGTCATTCACCTTTACAGATTGGGACGACACTAAATTTTTTGAGCGTCAATGTGTGCATGTCTACGTTGACTTCTGGCATCAGACGTAAAAAATAATTCCATTCTGCATCCTTATTCGTCCCTCGTACATTAATTGCATGTAAGAGACCGTTGCGCGCGACATAATTCGCATTCCTTGAGCTTTATCTTGTACAGTGGACTAGACCGCGCACCGAAAACAATCCCTGTACTTTTTGTCTTCCTTGCACGCACGCGTGCGTGCGTGCGTGCGCGCGACGGAGAGAGTATACGCTTCCCTGCGTGAACGCGGGTTGCACGCAGGCGCATCGGCGAATGTTTAATAAATGCAAATGCTTTGATTAGACGGTTTGGCTGGCCTAACACGGAATATGCATGTACAAAAGCAGCATGCGTTCCGGCTTAGAATGTATTTCCCAGTGTGTGTCGGGCATGTGCTTTACTGTGCGTATAGCTAGGCTTCAGATTTCTACTTCTCTACAGCTGTAGTGTAAGCTGTCGATTGTAAGATTGTAAGTGTAAGATTTCTACAGCTGTAGTGTAAGCTGTCGATTGATTGATTGATTGATTGTGCAGTATCCAACTGCGGGTACGTTCTGCTCTGTTGGTATCTATGACTTTGCTAGAATAAAACCAGCAGCTGTCAGCTGTGTGGCATAACGCCGGTACATAAGCCGAACGTTTAGCTATGAGGTCCTATGATGTCAACTGGTACCTGCGGTTTGAAGCACGTTCAGTACAGTGAGTACTTCTTCCGGTGGTTACCGCAGTTGACGAGACCCCTTAACGTAACCTTCCAGTTGACCATTACGACATGCCAAGCAACGCCATACCAGTTGACAACGTTAGATTTAAAAGCGTGAGGGCTACAGTCGGCCGTCACTACCCCACGTCGGTCTTTTCCTCTACTGCGCATCAACCTTTGCGCAACCATGTTATACACCGGAAAATACGGGAAGCGTTCTCCTCTATCGCTCCCGTTGCGGTGTTATCTGCACGTGCCGTGGCCGGCCGCAGACTTGCGTTTTTCTCGCGCGCCGTGGCTCGAGTGCGGCTTCAGACGCTGCATCGCCGATTTCACGGGCAGGACACTTAAGCGCGAGACACATGGACGACTGGTGGATGCGATTCGCATGCGACTGATCGTTACGACTGATCGTTAGGACCGGTCTTGGCCTCGTTCGCTGGTCGGAGGAAGCTCAAGACGTGCGACTGCAAACCAGATGCAGTCGTGCCATCGTTGCGAACGCCGTACGGTCACAGCCAATGAGAGCCCGAAGGTGTCATCCCTGAGAAAGTTCCTTTTAAAGCCCCGAGGAGGCGCCAGTGGCACTTCTGAGTAATTTGTGGGGAGCAGCTCTCCGCCACCTCCGCCGCCTACCCGTGCGCTCTCCACCCGGTAGACACAAGTTGCCAGCGGTACCCATGGCATGGACAAGCGGAATCATGGGTGTTAGGTTCCCACACCGCTGTACTGAACGTATAAAAACATCCCCCTCGCGAGGGGCACGATCAAATGCAGAGCATTTCTGCGGGAGGCGTGCCTGCAAGTCTTATGGATTACGTATTGGTTGTTGTTGTTGTAATTGTTGTCTTGCAGCGTAGACGTTGTCGATGAAGTCGATGGTGAAACGTGAAACGTGCCGTGAACCCCCTGCCGCGGCTATTACGCAACGTGGAGAGGCTACGACGCAACGTGGCGCGGCTATGACGCAACACAATCCAACACAATCCACTTTAATCCAACCCAATCCAAGCCAAGCCAAGCCAAGCCAAGCCAATCCAATCCAATCCAATCCAATGCCCTTCGCGAGAGAGTGTTATAGCGCCGAAATCGCGCCACCACATGAACGCGAACCGAACGCGGCGAGAGAGGGTGTTGCGAGCGGAGAGAAGGCGAGGAGGACGCGGGGGAGAGGGCGCACCTGTGGCCGACGGTTGAATGAGTCAAGGATATAAGGCGCGTGCGTAACCTTCCATTCTGTGTCAGCTCCGTGGAGCAGTCGGTAAAGTGCCGTGTACCTTGCGTTCCGCCCGCAGAGTCGTGGGATCGAAACCTGGCGCCGGAAGGTATTATTTCTTTATATAGTGTAGGGTGCGTACTACGTAGTGATGCGGACTACGGACGCCAACGCGGGTGACATCGTGAGTTACTAAAATGCTCTGCATTTATAATGCAACGTATAACGTAATAGCACAATTCCTTTTCACTTCAAGTTGATAAATGTGTTGTTTTCCTGCTCGGATTTCTCTTGCAAATATCTAAATCGGCCTGAGTGCGCCTGAACTGGGACGCAACCATGGAGCTAAAACAGTGGGCGGAGCGGCGCCGACGACGCATCGCACGCGCGCATTGGACCGTGTGTCTCAAATTCACGCGTCCGACTAGTCGTGGTGACCGTCGTAACGATCAGTCGCATGGTAATCGCATGCACCAGCCGCCCATGTGTCTCGCGCTTTACGCTTGCACGTGCAAGGAGAGATCCAGAGATAGCGATTTCGGTTCCTCTTCATTTTAGGGCGCCGCCCGTTGTCGCCCGTATCTGGGCTGAGCCGCGTCGCCGTCGTCGTGAGCGAGCGAACGATGGGAAGACCGACGAGTGAAAGAAAGCCAAGGAGGAGAGCGTCGCCGCATTGGGAGGGGAGGGCGGTTGGCCGAGGCGGCGCGAGCCAGCCGTATCCGAAAGTGTGCGGTGGCGGAGGGGAGGGGGCAGTGTATGCATGTGCCCGCACGAGACGCTCGACAGCGCGACGCTTGGCGAAAACGTAAGGGGGGCGTGCGCGTGACTCGATGTGCGTTCGCTTAAGACGCAGTTCGCGGTCCCTTCCTGAGACGTCCTACGCGCCGCCGACGCAGAGGCTCGAGCATCATCGCTGCCGTAGAGAGAACCCACGAGTGAGAGGTGCCTCAGGGCACCGCTGCTGCGCCCAAATATCGCATTAGGGAGTATCGTAATCGCCAGCCAATTTTTTCTCTCTCATCTATTTCTTCTTGGCACAACAGCTGGTTCATTGAATAAGCCCTTTATGTCCCGCCTGCCTCCTACTTTGTGCGTTTTTATTCGTAGTTATTTTCCAGCTTCACCTGTTATGCAGCTTGGACTTTCGAATAAAACTGCTTTTAACGGCTCACATGTCCTCTAGCTTTGTTCTTCGTTTTTGCTTGGAACGCAAGCGTCACCACCCTGCCCGAGTTATCAACCTCTACAACTATCACGTGCCAAGCCACCGGCACCTACAAAAAGAGGGCACCTAGGGCAACGGCGTGATTTCAAAAGCCGCGAGAAAATAATGCTGTTCAAGTTGCGAAGATCGCAAGACTCCGAGGGCGGATTTTGTAGCCGGCCAATCAGGCTGCAAATAAAGAAAAGGAAAGGAGACACCGATGTACAGTCGGTAAAACGCTTGTCTATAACAGCGATTTCAACTTCAACCAGCTACATCCGAAAACTGACGAAACATACTCGTTCCAAACATGTCGGAGGGAAAAGCGAAGGGCTAAGACTTCAGAATTCCGCAGTAGTTTTATTCAAATCCCGCACCGGCGGGGCAGGATAGGGCTGAGAGTACGAAAGCTGTGTTATAGACAAGCCTTTTACCGGCTGTACTTCTCATAACTATTTTCCTCCACAGCTTTATTCTTATGAATCGGCATTTCAGTGCGGGCCCTTCAAAACGCGAGCAAAGTGCCTCAGCGACTGAGCGATAACAGGTGAAAATTTTGCCACTCGTTTATCGAAGCCCCTGCGCGCAATGCAGGCAGATTTAATAATAAAAAGAGTGGCGGGCTCACCCCGCGGCCTCTGTAGAGTGCATGCTGTTGTTGCCTATGACGCGTCATAACCGTTCGTACCTCGTGAACCGCTGGCGCTTGTTATACATCATCCGCTTGTCATCTCCCCGTTATTTAGCGCAAAGAAAACTGCAGGTACATTTCAGGCAAAATACGGTATATACAACTGGCATCCCCCGCGTTCATTTAGTTAAAAACGCTCGTTGGGTCGGTTTTTACGATAGTAAGCGAAAACAGCGGCCGCGCAAGAAAGAAATGGCGCGTTCGAAATGACGCAGACAGGCTCCAACCGCGCAAGCAAAAAATGGCGCGTTCGAAATGACGCAGAAAGGCTCCAGCCGCGCAAGAAAGAAATGGCGCGTTCGAAATAACGCAGAAAGGCTCCAGCCACGCAAGAAAAAAATTACGCGTTTCAAATGACGCAAAACAGCTCCAGCATACGAAATTAAAGCATGCGCAAAAAGAACAGAACTCCCGCTGGCGCACTTTCAGGCAGGGGGCACGCGAGCACTGCAAAGGCGGGAAATTTCAAATGCATTGGGTTGCAGCCGTGAGCGGATAACGGCGCTGCAGCCCATTATGGCGAATCACTGCTCTGCACTTGCGACAGCTTTCACAGTGAGAGGAACGGCTTTGATTTTTTCCATGTCATTGCTTCTGGCGAGTGCGCGTGCACTCCCAGCTTACTGCGCGTAAGCCTAAGCGTATAAAGGAAAGCGAAAGGCAGCTGATTTCGTCTTCACATTTATAGCTTACGGTTTTGTTGTGAGGAGTAGACAGCATAAGAAAAGAATACCTGCCTAGAAGCATAAAAGCAGAGCTCACATACTTCCAAGGATCTTGAGAGCCGCTCCCAGAACAGTTTCTCAATAGCAGACGGTTGAAGAACAAAACACTGCAATCGAAACGCTGCCGTTAGAAAAAAAATTAATAAAAGCGAATCATAACTACAGGGGCGGCACCTATAGTCTGCTTCGATTTGTAGTGCACCCAAATTAATTTCCATTTACAAAAAAAAATCAAAAAGCCACGCCCTCAAGATCTCAACAAAATATGCATAGTTCGCCGAGAAAAACTGCAACCCCCTTATGCTCCTATCTGACACCCTATCCGCATTTTTGGACACCTACACTCTTTTCACACCCTTTGTGTTTTTCAGAATATTTTCGTCGTAGTAACACCCTTTCGGTAGGGCGTAAGGTGTTTCTAACACTACCGTATTTATTCGGTTATAAGGCGGTCACGATAAAGGCGGTGTTGCAGTTTGGAAAGTCAAAAAAGAAAAAAGTATATTTCTGAGCTTCAAATATAAGGCGGGGTATGACTGAGACTACGGATTTTGGAAAAAGAAACATCGCCTTATATTCGAATAAATACGGAATTATGCCCTTTATGGTCTAATTTCATTTACAGTATCCAGTCCCGCTTCGAATTCCGCTTCCACTCAACCGAGCTTCCAATTTTTGTGCTCGCGAGCATGGACTCGCTCACCTACCGAAGGTCTGAAAAAACAAACTGCTCGCGCCAGTTTGCAAATTCCGGAGATTTTCGAGAAGGTTTCGACGAGTTTCGCCTGTTGTTCGACGAGATACGCCAGCGCCTGGGCGCCGCAGGAGTACATAAAAAAAAATCACCGAATGCTTTAGAATGTCGTATGTCGTTCTATGACGGGACGATATCGGACATTATTGAGATTTTAGCCAAAAACGAAGGACCTGCAGAGTTTGCTTCCTTCATAAACACTTCGTCTTGCCTGCCTATGTCGCAATGTCCGCTAGCACAGCGGAAGCTGCATAAGAAAGGCTTTATTTTGAAACGAGAAAGGTACGTAAATGAAATGGGCCGCTCATTGAGTGATCATTTTTAGCAATATCGCTTTTTGTCCTCGATGAAGCGACCTGTAGATCACAAACGCGCGGTTCACACGAAAGAGCTACGACCGCGCGCTCTTAGACTTGCTTCCAAGCTCGTATACAATGAAGGAGCGAAGGCCAGCTGTTTCCTACAGGGCGCACAGGCTTGGTGCAGCACAATTTTCCCGGAGGTAAACGCTGAGACGGAGCCTGTTTCGCGTTTATCGAAGCCGGACAATTATTTGCAGAAAAATAAAAAAAGAGAAAAGAACGCTGGTGCAGGTGTTTACACTGACTCTTGGAAATGGTAGCTTGGTGGTAAGCGCGGAGAAGAAGTGTACTGAGAGCCGAACCGAGTGGTTGCTCCGTGCACCACTTCCGCAGTTGCGGCAGTTTCAAATAGCATTTTGGGGTGGACTTACCGCCTCCCATTCCTACTACAAGCATTTCGTCTGCACTGCTCGAGTGTACTTCAGTTGTTTCGCAGAGCGGGAGCAAAAAGCCTCTGGATTTTTCGCGTGTCCCTACGTCCAGCAGTCCATGCGGTGCTTGAAGCGTGTGTACGTTTCAAACACCGCTTGTTGGCTGTATACGCTCTTGACAAGTCAACCTCCGCCTTATCTTTCGCTTGGAGGTCTTCGCCTTTCGTCGAATTATCTTGCATCCAGCAGTCTGGTGAGGCAAGCACGTTCACGTCACCGCTTTCTTTATTTTGTTATCTTTCCGCCTGTTTCTTGCGAGAGCGCGCCACTCGAGATATAGCACACCTTGGGAGCAAATAAACATCCGCGTTCATCCGTTAGCTCGCCAGTAACAAAACGGCATGCATCCGACCGCGTCAAGACAGAAACCCCTCTTGAATGGTGTAACTTGGAGTAACTTGAATGGTGTAACGGTGTAACTTGGATGGCGTAACTCGTGTCACATCGTTGCGGGAAAACATGTGAGCGCGCATACTCACCTTCATCCCCCTCCATGTGTGTATTTTACCCTCCTCCTTTAAAGGGACCGTGCAACACTTTTTTTTAACTTTTTCCGAAATCTAAAATGTTTGCAGAACGTAGTCAACCAACACATCCAGTACTTAAGGTTAGTGTGTCCCAAAGTAACTCAGTCAAAAACTGCTGCTCTATGCCCATCAGATATATGAGAAACTTGCTCAAAGGATTTTAGGGGCTCGGGATGTCGGCGTCTCATGTCGTCGTCTCACGTCGTCACGGTACTAAAACACCGGGACACTCGTTGACGCCTCGCGCTAGTACGTAACGCGTACTAGACGAACACACCAGGACACTCGCTTTCCAACGCCTCGCGCTGGAACGCTCCGTGCTTCAAGCCAAGCTGTATATCTTTACCCCTCAACGGTTTCATCTCCGTGGGCAAAAACGCCAAGGCGCCAAGAATAAACTTGCACACTACATGCCTCGCGCCTTTCCAGGTTTCACGCTAGTGGAGACGGCCCGGAGATTTTTTTTTTTCTCTCTTTCCCAGTCTCGGCGTTCTTCGACCGCTGGAATCACGTCATTACAGCGGTGTAGCGATTATTGGCGGGATTTGCTTCAGTTGCAGCAATGAACGCATTCGATAGCCACTTCAAAAAGAAAGCCACATAAGCAAAGCAGTAACGGAAGGCGTATATACTGCGACGAGCAAATCATGCAGTGCCACTCCGTGCTAGCTTCCAGACACAAAGGAAACAGTGAAAGCGTTTATGAGAAGTGTTGCAGAGTCCCTTTAAAAACGAACCACCGACCGCTATCGCTGCTGCTACTACTACTACTACTACTACTACTACTACTACTACTACTACTACTACTACTACTACTACTACTATTATACTACTACTACTACTACTACTACTACTACTACTACTACTACCACTACTACTACTACTATTATTACTACTACTACTACTATTTTACTACTACTACTACTACTACCACTACTACTACTACTACTATTATTACTACTACTGCTACTACTACTATTACTAGTATTAGGGGTAACGCCTGTGCACGTGTCACTTTGGCGCAAGCATGCCTCCATGCACGGATGGAATGAATCCGTAGACGCCTATTCCTGCGCCTCTTGTACCCTACAGTGCATGTTCGGCGCGTTAAAATCCAATATTTAACGTTCACGTACGCTTGCGTCTCCGTTAACTCTCTCCAGAGTTTTCTATGCTTCGGATCAACGAGCTACTAACGTTTCCTACAAGGAAGGGCCGGCTAAAATGCCCCAGCAGTCACGAAAGCCACGGTCGGTGCTCGCGAAACGCGCCCGTTGTGGAGCCTATACATCGAGAAGCAAAGCATGACGAATTATGCAAAGTATGCGCTCTATGGGTCGCCAGTTTGGGAGAGAAATGATGTGCAAACGCGTGGGTGCAAGTGAAAGCGCGGCTTGTTTCGGAGCTTAGAAGCGGGCAGGACGTGGCCTTTCGTGGTGTACACAAAGAAAAAGACCGTTGGGCGAGAATGACAAATCGAAGTCAGCGAGCGTGAAAATTCGGCCAATGACATGGCCGAGCATCCAATTCAAGTGGAAAAAGGGCATCTGCGCAGGGACATTGCCCAATACAACACACAATACAACAGTAATTCACGCTTTGCGTGTTGTCCCTGCGCACATGCACTTTTTTTTAGTCAAATCATATGTTGGGCTTCGTCATTCGCCGAAACTGCACAGCAGGCCACTTCGATTGGTAATTCTCGAGCATTGTTGCGAAGACGCCCAACGGTGACTTCTTAGAGTGCAGGCATATTTTTGTCGGTCTGACATGCTAGCTGTAAACGCATAATGTCAACCACATCTAGGAGCACGTTTATTCATAAAACCAGTTTATAGCCGGACACATTTACGACGTTTGTAGGCATTATCGAGTTTTACCTGACCGCTTTTGACGGTCCGCTTTGCTCCGGTAGCGAGCGGGAGCGACATTGCGCATGCGTGGCGCGCTTAGCAGCGGACGGCCATGGCTCTGGTTGCGCTGAGCGAGCCGCCGGTACCGGAGCGGACCATCGAAACGGTCAGCTAAAACTCTCTATTTACAGCAGCAGTTGTTAAAGGCATCATCATCATCAAAGTGTCGGGAAATCGGCGTATCTGCGGTCCCAAACCACCTCTTCTCTCCGACCCAAAAGGAGGGCAGGTGCAGAAGGGTACGGGAGGCGTAAAAGGAGAGTAGACGATTCCACTAGTTCCACACCCATGCAAGTAGTGCGAAATTCGTTGCGTCTGTTCAACTTCCCCGGCCTCCCCCGCGCTAGACGGTCTTCCTGAATCGTAAATCAACTCGCCCAACATTACGAAGGTGCGTGCGCAGCTGTGACAAGGGAAAGAAGCGCGAAAGAGCGACAGCTGGGACGGCGCGGACAGAGTGACAGTTGCAGGCATGGGTCGATCAGATTGCGACTGCACCGTCGCACGACGTACAAAGGGTTATCTGGGCCACGTCGCTTGACATAAGAAGCTAGGTCATCCGAAGATTGTGCAGACAGAAGAGCAAGCGATGCGGTAACGACGACTAGACGCGGAGGTCGAGTTGAGAGGGACAACGAGGAGCCGGCGAGGCAAAATGCCGGCGTTAAAAGACAGCTTTCAAAGCGACGCTTAAGTGTCCTCACTGATGTCGTTGTACGTCAATACGCCCTACAAGGAAGCCTACATTCCCTGATGATGATGACGAAAGATCGCGGGTGAAGTGAAAGAAAAGAACGCTTCCCGTTGCCGGAATCGAACCTGGGTCTCTCTTCTTTATGAAGCCGGCGTCTATCCGATTGCTCCATTTCGACATGGTAGAAGCCAACGCCAAGCAGCAGGTACCGATTCGAACCGTACACCCCGAACCCAAACGTTAAGCCTACGGAGCGCACACTCGAGAGTTGCTGTGGCGACCAGTACATCAACCAGTCGTGACGAAAGGCCTGAAAAGAGCCGAAACCTGTCTGCTCCACCGAGTAAGAACAGACTCAGCCCGTACACCAGCTTGGCTACATAAACTCAACATTGTCTCATCCCCTTTGCGCCCCTCGTGCAGTGCGACTGGTGACATTGATCACTTCATTATGAACTGCTCCAAAACCACCCCTGAGCGGACGAACTTTTTTCGTGACCTCCAGAAGTTAGGAGTGCCCCATGATGGAGGACATTATTTTTCATAGGGACCACTGGATTGTGCGAAGAGAGGTGTCTCATCTCTTAATCGGATTCTTGCAGTCTACAGGACTAAGTGAGGTGTGGTGACATTGTGTGTCTGTTATTTTAGGACTAAGTGAGGTGTGATGACTTTGAGAGTCTCTGATATGGTATTGGGGACGATTAGGCGGAGCAATTGCCGGTAGCTATCCAAGGCCGCCTATGTAAGTCCGCCTTATCCAACAATACTTACTTACTACTACTTGCTGTGGGTATTCTAGAAAAGTGGTACGTACATGTGCCTCCAGATTAGCACACACTCGCAGTGTGGGATTGGCTATCAAAAGAACCCATCACGTGAAAGCTTCGCGTTCAACCATCGTTGTCCTTAGACGAGGGGGTACAGAGGGTTCGCTAAACCACATTTGATTTATTTTATTCCGTGTGCTACCGATTATGATCCGAGAGCGATCCAAAATGCGACCATCGACTGATTCCTATCTTACACCACCCTGAATAGGTTCCGCGTTTGCCCGACGTGTCCACTCAACGCGCATAAACACTGTTCCGGAAGCAGCACTGGGCAAAGCCCGCGTCGACCTATCCGCGAGAGCACAACTTCCTCGTTGAACGCCTTATCTCTCCGCGCATATTGCACATCCGGAGCCTCGTGCAAATCTGTGCGCCATGTCGTGAGAGTGTGTACAGATAAATTCGGACCCCCCAAAAAATATTTCCTTACCAT
This sequence comes from Haemaphysalis longicornis, assembly GCF_048455015.1. Classification (NCBI taxonomy): domain Eukaryota; kingdom Metazoa; phylum Arthropoda; class Arachnida; order Ixodida; family Ixodidae; genus Haemaphysalis; species Haemaphysalis longicornis. The sequence goes on from NW_027526460.1 coordinate 43,486,504, forward strand.
ACAAAAAAGTTTGCAGAAGGTATCGAAGAAAAGTGCAACGACACCCAGATGCGATGTCTATTTTTTGCTAAGCGCCTGCAAAACAACGCTTAGCAGCCGCGCAGCTTTAAATCGCAACATCCGTAATCGTTTCCCCATTCTTATTGTAAACACTGCGCTGCGTTTCTTGTTTACGGGGCTCACGAGAGGCAACGAGGTCGGCGTGTTTAATGCGAATGAACCCGACACGAAAATGCGGTTGTGAAAGCGCACAAAATTATGCAGGCTTAACCGCCAAAAACAACAGCTGGTTCACTGGCTTCCGTTCAACTTTCAGCCGCGGCTTCCCACTTCGATTCGGTATTCGTCACGACGGAATACATCTTCCCCGTCCGTGAAGGGATGAGTGCCCAAGTAAGCGCTATCTGACGACACCACGAGCGCGCAGCACGTGGTAAACGAGGAACGATGCGTGAAAGCGCGCGAAAACAAGTACCCGCCAAAATTACAATATACAACAGTAAACCCCCGTTATAACGAAGCCATGGGGAACGGAAGCTGACTTCGTTATAGGCGATACTTCGTTAAAAGCGAGGATGATTTGCTTTCTGTCCACTACAGTGGGAGGGGGGGGGGGGGGGGGTCAGTGAAACGCTTCGAATAAAGAGATTTGGTTATAGCGAGGGTATACGGGCATACAGTGAATCGGAAGGGCGCAAAATAAGCTTTGCAGAGGTTCTAATTACGCGCAGCTATGTAAAGAAAGGCGCGCTAGCATACGATCAGACCGGTTAGTCCACGGTATACACATAGGTGGACTGAACTGGTTTAGTGGACTGAACTGGTTTAGTGGACCGAACTGGTTTAGTCCAAGTCGGCGTAGAGAAAGGGCGTAGAGAGATAAGGGCTGTAGCCTCGGGTGGTATATGGGGCTACCAGACAGGCGACATAAATGATTAAATGATTGCGAGATGACACGGTGAACCCTCGCTGGCGCCCTGCTGCGGCGACCGTCACGCATTGGTAACGTGCATGGTTAAACAGTCAGGCGCCTCGCCTGCGAAACAGCGATTCTTGGTTACGAAACAGCGGTTTCCTTTCAGCGTAGGGGTTGCGTGAGCAACGCCGCAGCTGGTCGCGGTGCCTGAGGCGACTGGCGACCATGGATGGAGATCTGCGTCCGGGAGCCAGCGGTGTAAGCGACTCGGGGGACGGGAGGAGTAACCGTCGCAGTACAGTAGGTCACACTGGTATCCTATACGGTGTCGCGTTGGGAGGGCAAGTAGTGCCAATGAGCTTCCGCGACGTCGTCGTGTACGGTTGACGAGAAAGGTGTAGGTGTCGTGCTTGGAATGGGAAAAACCGGGTGGTGAAACGCAGTTGCGAGCGAACGCGGTTGTTGGGTGGTCACGCTGGATTACGCGCGCAGAGCTGAATACTTCCTGTGTCTAAAAATGTTGCGTCAAGCGCGACGGAGCGGTACCTGTGGCGCGGCCTACCTACAGCGCCACGAAATGTATACGATTACTGCGTTTAACGAACAGCATTTGTGAACTTGTTCAATATACCGACCCGAGGGCTCTCTCAGGATTCGGTCAACGTTAATATTGCGCACTAACGCGTTCGATCGGTTAATAAATGGCAAAGATCGGCGTGTTTTTTTTTTGTTTTTTTGTTTTCTGACGGGAAGCAAAATCCGCAAAGCAGTGTACTTTCTACGGTTCTAATTTATTGTAGTTTCCTTAAGGTCGACATCTATTTCAAATATTACCCATTTAACTTTGTCAAGCTAATTATGAAAACATGGTGGGTGCATTTTCAGCATTTTTTTGTTCGGGGGGGGGGAGAGGCATGGCCACCGTTATTCCTTTCTCAAACGACAGGGTTATTATAGACCAAGAAAAAAGTGCAGCTTTCAACTATAGGCTATAAGTCACACGCAGTTTTGTGCGAAGTGACACAAAATGTCCGCCGCATTTAGTGGCATGCTCACAAAACGTACGCGAGGCGGCACCCGGAGCTATTACGGTGGACGTAAGCGCAATTTGTCGACTACTATCGCAAGTGCACGGTTTCGACGAGTTGATCAGCTGCGGCGCCTTCTCTACAGTCAACAAAATGCGCGCTGTCCACAAACATGTCATCGGAGCCTGTTGAACCGCGTCGTCGCCACGACAGGGGGTTCGTGTTCTTGCGTATTGGCGGTGAGCGCGACCACGGGCGGCGCTGCGAAGGGCGTCTTCGTGACGTCGGTTTAGGGATTCTCGCATTTGTCGTCTGCTTCACTGGGGCTCGCTCTGCCTGCTGTTTCTATGCGCTCCGTTGACTTTTGATGTTCGACCGCACCTGATTTTGCGTATGCGCAACTTTTTATCCTAATAAAAGACCTAAAATCGCATACACTCGCTCAAGGCATGTTTTCGACACCGCTTCGGAAGAAACATTGCCGGCGTGGCCCCATTCCTGCAAAGCCGGTCCTGTGCGGAGATTCGGAGCTAAGCGTCAGCTTCTGTATCAGAACTCTTTCGAACAAAGGGAACATCAAGAGTCTAAAAACCGACAACAGTGAAAATGCAAGACCAAAACAAATTCCAGGCCTTCGAGGCTCTCGGCTTTGGCGGAAGGCACTACGATTCCTGGTAATCGTATGTAAGGTAAAACAGTTTTTGCCACCTTGCCGAACGCTCGAAAGTATTGTATCACATCACTACGTTGTCATAGCATGAAAGTGTGCCGACATGCACTGTGGGGCGCAAGAAATGTAGGTTGAGTTCTAAATAACCTACGGTTTGTATAGGCGCGTGCTGGTGCAGGCTTCTAACAAGTATGGAGGCTTATTGAACAACACGGGTAACGTGTACGTTAAAATACAATAACAATATGTTTCTCCACACCTTGAGGGACATTTCGGTACAATTCCGACAGCCATGCCTTCCCAATATTCAGATATGCGTTATAGTGACACTGCACTCAAGAATACGAGGAGGAGGAGGAGGAGGAGGAGGAGGAGAAAACATTAGCATTAAAACCGAGGTGGTTAGTGGGCGGGTTCCTCAGTCCAGGATAGAGAGTAAGAGTCATTTTGTTCAGTTCGTGGAAGATCATACCGAGTAGGCCAGGATTTGTTCTTTACGCCTGAAGGGATTGGAAAATCATTGGAGATATTCATCGGCCATGATTCTTCATAATACTGAAAACCGGCACGTACACTATTTCTTGCGTTTTTAGCGAGTATATCAAGCCTTCAACACTGTAATCATGTCATAGCTCTTTGGGTTGAGATTCAGTTCGTCAGTTACGATAGCAATTCGGGGCCGAAAAGACGCCTTCGAGTACTCTGGACAACGTCGTCTGCGCCGTTTCGCGGTGGCGTAGCACAAGCCTTCTCATTGCATTTGCATGTGAATAAACAACGCACGCTTCGGACGTGCCCATTCTTGTACGCGGCCATAACGAAAGCCAATTTGTGAAGAAGGGAATGTATGCCTTACAGCCTGAAGAAAATATCCACACGAACTATTTGCGCCTCTCAAACATCCCCAAACCTCCTAATAAGACGTGTGTGGCGGTGCAGAAAAATTAATGCGTCGGACACACAAAAAAACATTCCCCTGATACAAGTCAACAACAACGAAAGAAATAGAAGGCAACCGCTTTGTTTCCTGCTTCGCGATGCGCGTGTAAGAACGCGCTGCTTGGTGCGTAGCATTACACTGTTGGGTGTTCGTAAGAGCATCTCGAAAATACTTTAGGGGAGCCAACGCATTTTGCATCCTTATCGAGGAGCTCTGAGCACTGAACTTCGCAAATAATCTAGAAAGGACGAGTTACACGATTATCGACCGATGCTCTGAAGAAAGTTGGTCTCTCGCTCCTCGTTCGTTGAAAACTTGTGCGGTATACAGCTTGATGTTATTAAGAGTTGTCAAAAGCTGGAAAAGGAACTGAATTACTGGAAATATGCTTTTTAATGCCCTAAAAGATCAAAGCGGGTGATTTTTCGCTTAGGCGTTGCTGCCCCTCACAAGCGGACCACAGCGGAGCGAGTGTAGCAGCGGCGCAAGTGTAGCAGACGACAGCGGCGCGAGTCCCTAAGCTGACGTCAGAGCCAGGGGGCGCCACTCAAACATCTCACCGCCAATAGCCCGCTCCTGGCCCACCGGGGGGCCGTGGTCGTGTACACGGCCCGTTAGCGAACTTCCGTCCGCAGGAACGGGCCGTTCGATCCGGGTCACGCGGGGATTTTCCACCGTCCGTCTACGGAGCCTCCCTATTGATCGCTCCACGGGTTCCAGCCACAGGGAGGGAGGGGGGACCAACCCAGACGTCCAGCCCCTCGCTCCGACCTTGCGCACGCACACGGGGCCATCGCCACCACTCGGGCGAGGCGAAAACTCCGCCTTTTGTTTTCCCAAACGCCGCACGTTGTGCAACCTGAACCCATGCTCTGTAGACGTGATAGCCGCGAACGATCACTGGTGCTTACGTAAACGAACGCTAAAGTGTGGGTCCCCAAGGACACGGATCCAGTTGTTCACGAACAAAGCGCAACTAGCCGCTGTTGCAGCACTGTTGAGAAAACCAGTTGTGGAGAAAAGCGGGGCGATGGAAGATGCCGGTTACACAACACCCTTTCGGCGTCGGTGCCCGTTCGAAGAACAGCGGTGCGCAAACGGCCGATAAGGTCGTCTGGACACCCTGGCGTAAGCACGCAAGCGCGGGATGATGGCCAATTGGGAGCGGGAACACCGAGAGGAAATTGGAAGCGGTACATCTAGCCGGCGCTTTCATAAAAGCGAATGTGTCTCTAGGCGAACGAGAGAGCCGACGCCTAAGTGCGCGCCCGCGCTTTCGTAACGCTCGCCGCTTCCTTTTTTTCCGCCCCGACGAAGCGAGTGGGCAGCGAAGATGCCGCGCGGCCGTTGCGTTCCTCGGAGAGCTACAGCTGGCCCGGGGTGGTCGACGAAACCCGCTGCAACACAGCAGTTTCGCCCCGTCAGAAGTTGCCAGCATACGTATGATGTGTAATATGACCGCATGAAGTAATGCGGGAGTTAGGGTAATTCAAATCAGGTGTACAAGCTAAATCCCTAACGATTTAAGCGCACAGGTTCGTTCACGTTTCTCTCATGCACACGAGCTCACTGCTGTCCCCACACTCTCCCACTCTCATCCCATTTCACTACAGTCACCATCCCCATCTGGCGTAGCAAGCCCTGCCGCAGGGCTGACCCCCCCCCCCCCAATTCCCATTCAATAACTCTCTCTCTCTCTCTCTCTCTCTCTCTCTCTCTCTCTCTCTCTCTCTCTCTCTCTCTCTCTCTCTCTCTCTCTCTCTCTCTCTCTCTCTCTCCGGGCAGCGACGACGAAATGCACACTCAACCGTGCACGCATGCTTTTTACACTGGAAGACCTGTGAGATCACCATACGAATCACTCGCGCTCGATGTTAACAAGCTACATAAATTGAATGTCGGCGTCAAAGAGTAACGCCCGCAAACGCCGAGGGAATTGTAATATAGCTTATTTTAAGTGCAGAGCACTTAAGGGCCGCGCCTTGTCGTCGTAGCTCGCTCGCTGGACGCAAGTGGAGCCGGCGTTCGGTCGTAGCCGCTGTCGTCGCGGCGTAACCCAGAGGCTTCGAAAACCAAGCGGTTTATATATTCATAAGCGTTCGAAACTCGTGAACCGCTGGCGCTTGTCATACATCTCCCAGTTGTTTAGCGCGAAGAATACTGTAGGTACACTTGAGGCAAAATATACGTAATCAACCGGCAGCGCCCGCGTTCATTAATTTAGGAACGCCCAATTTTTACGCTAGCAAGGGAAAAAAATTTGGCAGTGCAACACCGGCACGTGCGGGGAGAAAAGCACAAAGAGAACAGAACTCCCGCTGGCGCAGTTTCAGGCAGGGGGCGCGCGAGCACGGCGAAGGCGGGAAATTTGATTTGCATGGGGTGGTAGCAGTGAGAGGATAACGGCGCTACAGCCCATTATGGCGAATCACTGCTCTGCACTTCCGACAGCTTTCACATTGAGTGAAATGGCTTTAATTTTTTCTACTCATGTTACAACGCTGCCGTATTGGCCTTTGGCTTAATCGCTACACGAAAGAGCACAATAATAAATCTCCAAGCTCTCATAGCGCAGCCCCCCACACATGCTGGCAGCAAGCACCCTAAAGGCCAGAACGTCACGGCTGCGGCATTGTTTACCTTGAGTAGTTGGCCCAAAAAGTCTCTGTCATTCAAGAACGGGACGCCACGTAAAAGAACACTAACACTAAGTACGTACCATGTGCGTACAGGTTGCACAGCCGGGACGTGGTCTATCCAGTATCCCGTCACGCGTGAAAAGATCCGTGCAAGAACAAGCAGCACGGCCGTATTCCTCCACAACTATCTCATAACACAATAACACAAATCTAGGTGTAATAACAGATAAACAAGTCCATTGAATCAGCCATGGCGGAAAACAGGAGGAAGGATTTCCAAGTAGACAGTGCGCACCCGTGCTTCGCTTAACAGCGCAAGGTCCATAAAGGGAAAAGATAAACACTGTAAGGCAACCTCGTGCGCGTACTGCGAGAGCCGCAAATAACCCAGCAAGCAGTAAGACAAGCGGATGAAAATGCAGGAGCTTCCAGCCTTCAGTCACATACTTAGTGCGCTCATAAAAATGAACAGCCCACGTGTTTGGACGGCTCTGTACGGTTCGTCTGAAAAGACCGTTGCTCACTGTCTTTTTTTTTTATTCCTATTTACGCCAAAGTATTTTTCTTCAACGCAGACCAAGAGGTGGCACCAACAATGACGCTTCGGTAAGTGACGACTTATTCATACTCTCTCTCTCTCTCTCTCTCTCTCTCTCTCTCTCTCTCTCTCTCTCTCTCTCTCTCTCTCTCTCTCTCTCTCTCTGCGAGATAGGTGAGAGTCGCACGAGTTGGAGTCCAGACAGTCCACAAGGTCTTGAGCAATCCCCGTTATGTTTACAAAGCGCCAGAAGGGAAGACACAATGCGCACTTCAAGTTTTCTTTCCCGCACGGCAGCAGATTAGCGCCGTGAAGCCAGATAGCGCAGTCACCCGTTGTCAGCCGTATTCTCCGCGTCCAATCGTGCGGAGGCTTAGAAGGGTCCCGCCGCGACCGTCGGCCAACCGCGGCTATTGCCCACGGACAAGGTCTAGCTCTGTGCTCTTCAAGACACGTCACGCAGATTCGCCCCAGCGTGCTAGGGTAGACCGAGTGGGTCACCACGTGCCGGGAGGCGCCACTCCAGACGAGAACGATTGCGGCCGGAGCGATTGCTGAGAGTAGCGTCTACGGCACCACATGTTTCCACTGGCTACCTGCCAAAGGGGCACTGGTTACGAATTGCTGGCTTGGGTAAGCCTCTTCGGGAGCGATCAGGGAGCCGACGGCACGTGGGCGGCCTCGGCCGCTTATCGCGACGGAAATTCAACGGTAAACATTCATTGCTCGGGGTAACGTAATCTCCGCAAGAGCGGCGCAGTCGCGAATCAAAACAAAAATGGAAGAAGGTAAACAACGGCTTCAAAATACCGTTTCGCAGGGCCCTTTTTCCCATAAATCTGGTCGGTTAACACCTGTCCATCACGTCGAGTTGTTGATCAATTCGCTCTCGCGCTACAAACGACTAGCCTCCTGGTTAGCTCAGTTGGTAGAGCGACTGCTCCGGTTAAGCGGTGGTCCCGGGTTCGAATCCTGCACCAGGACGAATTTTTCTTCAACTGCGAAGTTTCTGCTTTCTTTTGAAGCCATACAGCTGCATTGAGGTGGATGTCCATCTTTCCTTCGCAGAAACTTACTCCTCCTTGGGGATTCCCCTGAATCTGGTAGATTCAGAAACAGATTAGCATGCTAGTTGGAGAAATGTGTTAAGGAAAAAGGCGCTGCGTGGCCGATGCGGAGGCAGCGAGTTGCAAAGCGTGTATACACGGTCGTATTGAACTGAACATGAGATGCTCTAAAATCGTCAAAAGCGCGAGCCACGGACGCTGTGCCTTGAATTCGGCGCCATCATTACCGCGAAGGATTTTTAGATACCCGTGCTATTTTTTATGTCGAGTTTTTTTATTATTATTTTCCGTATTCATGGTTCGAAGCATACAAGGTTAGAACCCGCATTTTCAATCGTTTGTATAGATACCAATGATAGAGGAAATTCCCGTAGGTTGGCTGAAAAGAAAACCAAGAACATAGGCTGCACTCTCAGAAGTTTACCCTGCCCTTTAAATGAACAAACATCGCGTTAAAACCGAGTGAAAGCCGCACTTGCGCGTCGACTATATACGGAACGCGTGGTTTAAACCAGTGCAAGGGTTCTGTTTGCAGCCCGCCTGAGTGCTAACTCTCGTATCTAAAATGCAGCAACCTTGTACTTCGGAGCTGTCCCGCCCTCCGTGCGCCCGCCAATGTAGCCACCATAGCCTGAAGTATCTTCCCTCCTACCCCTTCTTCAGCCGTTCGAGGCCGCGAGTACGGGGGAATCGTTCCCCGAGGGATGGTGGCGTGCGGAGTGCTCAGACGTCGTGCAAGGAAGCCGCGCGCGGGACAGAAGGGACGACGGGACCAAGGAGGGGGAACTAGGTCAGTGGGACGGGGAGTGTGTCGACGGACGCCGGAGTAGACGCACGTGCTTTGTTTGCGTCCCCCCTGCGACCGCCAACGTTGCCACCGATGTGAGTAAATTTATTATTTTCGACGGAACCACCGAAGCGGGCCTCGGTGATTCGGCGGACCGGTCTAGAGCCGCGTCCGTAACCTAGCGCTCTAATACGTCGTTATGGCTAGGTCACGTC
>NW_027526460.1:43500303-43605966 GCF_048455015.1 Haemaphysalis longicornis
ACAAAAAATGCAATAGTAGACAATGCACACGCGTTCTCGCCAACCTATAGGTGATGCCGGGTGACTCATCTGGAACCCGGAAACAAGTTTCTTAAAAGCACAAGGCTCCACAAGCTCACGCATAATACAAACATTTGTATTCATACGCGTATATAAAGGTATTGTGTGCGCCTTGTCTGTTTACTTCCTTTTATTTGTTTTTCGTCTTTGCGCGCAGTTTTCCATTGCCCCTACAAGTCCGCAAGAAGGCACAATACGCATCATGAGCGGGCTGTGGGCTTCGTCCTCGGTTGCGTCTTTACAACCACTGAACTACCAGACGCCATAAAATGTCGTCGTTGGCAATTTGGTCTTGAAACCTTCGTAGCATGGCGTATCGAAAGAAACAGCTTTTGGTTCGCCGAACCAGGAGATTCATATTGCGTAGCAAATCGCGAATTCACAGGAAGCGTGAACATGCGAATGGCGTTGAAGAGCAAGCTTGCTCCGCTGCAAATGACGTCGAAATACGGTAGCGTTTTTACCGCTCCAGCTACGTAACGCCCGTCTCCTATCTCCCCCTCCCCCCTCTCACGCTCCTCCCCCCTTGCTCGTCTCGCAGAAGTCTTTACAACCCATGAATCAATTCTACCCTACCTATGCTTTCCTCCCTTCTCCATTCTCTTCCCCTCTCCTTATCTCAGCACCCTCTCCCGGGTCTCCCTCCTCCTTTCTTCAGCGTTCTCTCTCACTCCAACCGTCCCCTCTTCTCAGTCTCCCCTCTCCCCTCTCCTTAACAATTTCTCCCTTCACGAAGCCCTCCGCCTTATTTCGCTCGCGTGCTCCTCTCCAGTTTCCTCCTCTTCCCATTCCCCTCATTATCTCCTGCGGTCATTTTTACTTCCTACCTCCCTTTCTCCCTCACACCGCTTCTCTCCTCTGCTCCCATCACCCATCTCTTCTTTCCATTCACCACTCCTTTGCTCTCTCATAATTTCGATGTACCCATTACCATCTGCCTATTTCACCATCTTCCTCCATTTCCCCTCTCCACCACACTCCCCCACCCCCGCTGTTTACCATCATCTTCCTCCTCTATTTCCAGTATCTCAGTCTCACTCGCCCTCTTCTCCCTCTCTCTTTCTGCCACAATCCTCTTACCAAAGCCCGCCCCTCGCCCACTAGTCTCCCACCAACCTTGGTCTCTCTCCTCTTTCCTCACCAGATATTACTGACGGGAACATGGATGATTTGAGCGATGGACAGAAAGACAGATCAAAATTTTCGCGTTTAGAAAGACGCCAGCAAGACAATTTTCGAAGTAAAGCCATCTTCGAAACGCTTTGCGGCAAAGCCAACCTTCTCGCAAATGTTCAGTAGCTCTCAATCTAATGGGATATCTCGAAAAAAAATCATAATGTAATTGACCCCTAACACGGCTCTATCATTACGCACGGCTTCCCTTACTTGCTATAATTACTTCGCCGTGAAGTTGTAAACAATTCGGAACTCCCGTCTGCTCTCGATACATAGGCTTCACCGCGAGGACCGTGTTTTATCGGAAGTGTTCCGAAACAAATTATGTGGCGTTAGACTGCTCAAACAGCTACGTAATCGTGGGAAGTTTCCCATAAGCAAGGTGTCAGGGATAACTATTAGTGGTTGTTTTAATGCAAATAACACGAAGCCTCCGCTTTTAAGTCATTTCGGCAGCATCACAAAGCTACCGTAAAACGAGCAGCCCCAAGTTTGTCTGCTGGGGCAAAACTGTCGCCCTTTCAAGTGTCGTCAAGCTAATTAACTCACAAGTATGTTAAATCGTAAATTACCGACAAATCGTGTTTGTAAACGCGTAACCTGGCGCTCCTTTGGACAGCGCCGCGATCAATAGTGTTTTGCATCGCGCACTCGTTCGGCTTCACTGCCAAACCACGTTCATACCGCGCATTAAGGTCAAAGTTCTTGTTACTTATGCCAGAAGTCGTCCCAGCAAGCTGCCAGTTAATTTTCGTGCCAAGCTATACAATAGCGAAAATAGGACTTGCCGATCACGGAAAAAAAAAAAGGGGGGAGGACCCGGGACTTCATTTTTGGTGAGCATAAAAAATGTGCAAGCTGTTCTTACAAAAAATGCAATTATTGCGTGGTGGCGCATTAATACAGTTGACAAGTAAAAAATTAAAAATGAAAAGACACATTCGGGGGGGGGGGGGGGGGGGGTAGCGAGCCGTTGGCGGTGAGTTGGACAACAATCGGAAGGCCTGGAGTGAAAACGCGCTCTTAAGATCCAAAACCGTGCAAAACGAGGCATTGATAAGTGCTCTATTTCGCAGCTTGAAACAAACAAACAAAAAAAAAGGACCACGCGGTGAGTGGACAGAAAACCTAACTTCCCCTAACTTCTCACTGTCTACACTCTATCAAGAATTCTGGTACAAGCTAGTAAATGATTGACAGGCAGGGCGCAATACAGTTTGTTTAGATTTTTCTCATCCATAAGCTTTGATAAAAATAGCTCATTGTGACTGGTTTAACGCGATGCGCTACGACCTGTGAGATTGAAAAAGGCGATACATTTTTCCCCCTTTCTCCTTCCCAGACACTGCCATCAAGGAAATCGCGCAGCTGCCAATTTCTCATTTTTTTCTTCTTTTTCCAATCAAACCAAGTGCGCAGTGCTGAAATAAATTTGCCAGCACTTTTTCGAAATTCCTCTCAAACAGGCAGGCGAGGAGAAACAAAGGCGGCAGTTTCTCACCCCGGCGTGGTGGTGGTGCGAAGTCGGCTCTCCCCGTTCGGACCTGCAGGATGAGGAAGATGCTGGGGGATCCGAAACAGATGCGGCGGAGCAACAGGGCGTCCCGGCGAGATGAATTTCACGTGGGCGCGACACCCTTCGTGGTTAGCACCGGTTCAAAGACAACTGACAGCTTGAGTTGCGCGCGGTGTTAACGTGCTTCCGCGCTTGCGCGATCCCGCTCTTTGCCGGCGCACCGTCGGAGGAGCGCTCCTTTCTTAGGCGCCACGATCGCGGGCTTCGGAAATTTCCACGCTCGAACTCCATTGGTCGCATCGGCGCCGCCGGCGTCCCGCGCGCATTTACCGCCCCCCACCGGACGCGCTGGGAAGCTGGTTTCCGCGCCGGCATTTCTACCCCCCTCCACCACAACCGCACTCGCTTGCGGCTTCTCTCGCGCACCTTTTTTTACTCGTTGTTATTTATCGGAGCATCGAGAGCGTGTGGTGCTTTCTTTTTCGTTTTAAAGGCCGCTCGTGGCCGCTTGTGTTGTGTCTTTGTTCTTTTTTCGCCGTCTCGCCGCCGCCGCGGTGTGAGTGTTAAGTCCTCTCACCGCAAGACTCCGAGGGCAACGCAGGTCAGCGCTGGTCGCGCTGCGCTTTTGCCGTGCCTGCGTAACTGGCACGGCACAACTGCTTGCCATGGTACGATGCTCTGCCTACTAAGTCTTCTACTGTCTCCTTACACGGCCCGGGCCAAGGAGCATGAATATCCTTGCTCCGTGTCCCCGGCTTTCGTGGGAAAGATGATAAATAGCGCGGTACCACTTTCAGTGTGATAATCTTGATAGCGGCAGGTCGCCGTGTATTAGTTGAATGGTTTAAGAATTGAATTTTGTTACTGTAGCTCAGACTTTCTATGAAATATTTTGTAAAAACTTGCACTTCTCGTTTGCTAAACCCGCGCGGGCCCCTAAATCATGTCGAATTGGTTGGCCAAATTAAAAACTGAACTATTTGAACGTGACGGATCACTGTGCTTGGTCGGATTAAGTGACGAAATCGAAGTAACTGGTCGACTTGATGCACGTCGCCTGATCCAGGATGAAGAAAAGAGAGGGGGGTAGGTAAAGAGTTTTTTTTTTTTAGGAGATATGATCTTTGATATTAGTCTTGTTCATGTAATTTTTCGGAATGATTTTATGCGTGATTCGACGGAACGTCCTCGTAATGTGAAATATGATGCTAAGTTGAGTTTTTGGGTTGAAACCTTCTCAATCATAGAACGGGCTCTTGGCTTACGTCATTTGGCCAGTTCCTAATGGCCGTCGAAGTGTTACAGTTACCAACGATACTATAGCCGAGTTTTTGTGCGCGAGCGTTCTTTTTATAACTCGTCTTTCGGGTTTGCGTACAACATCCTGACCCTGGCTGGTGTAGATGGGTTCTTTGCTTCTAGTCGACCCAAAGGTAACTCTAATTGCACAGCTTCTCCGAAATGTTTAATGCCGTGCCTCTATATCTGATTCATTGTTTCCTTCTGGACGAGGAAAACAACAAGCGTGATAGGTTTCTGACCCGAACAACGGACGCGAGAAATTCCTCGCGGCGTCGTATTAGCAGATGGCCTGTACGGTGGACATGCCCCTTCACAATAGAACAGTGACACACACGAACGCGCACGCACGCACGCACGCACGCACACACTTTTTTGTGCTGCTTAGCGACCAGCTGCTGCTTAGCTTGACGGTAGCTTTGCTACCATCAAAGTGCTATGGAGGTTGCGCTTCACGCACAATCTTTTTTGTTCAACGGCGAAGTTACACTGGTTGGCTTCAATACCCAGCGCTTCGAGGCTACCCAGAAAGTCTCTCAGTCGCCGCACCACTGCGAAATCCACATTTGCACTATTAAGTAAAGGAATACAAAGGCCTATCTCACCGATATGGGCCGATAGGGGCATGAAACCAAAGTCGCCAACATAAACTTGCAACCTACAGTCTTTACAATGAAGTGGTGTTGACAGCCGCCGACAGGAGAGTTCATAAAAATATTGGCCTTTTAGAGCGTCAGTGGCTGCGTACAAAGGCGTAAAAACGTAGCTCGAAACACACACGCACACGCGCGCACGCACGACAAAATTGTATGAATGTGTGGTTGAAATGAAATGGCATCATGTTTGATCAGTACAATGTTGTGAGTCACTCATATCTAAAGCCAATTATGCTCAAGCAAATCGTCTGCGCAGCACGGATGTCTTGGCCAACTTCTTCTATTCCGCTTCTTGGCTCTTGAGTCTTTCGGCTCTTCTGTGGACAGCGTATGCACACAGGGTAAAGGGAGAGGGCAGCGCAGGTCGCGGGCATTCGAGCTAAACTTCCTGTAGTTGAGTCAAATTGTTTCCGCTTCGGCATTATGCACGTGAGTATTGCAAGTATTGCAAACTTTTCTCCTCCTGCTCACCAGTATAATCTCTCTCTCTCTCTCTCTCTCTCTCTCTCTCTCTCTCTCTCTCTCTCTCTCTCTCTCTCTCTCTCTCTCTCTCTCTCTCTCTCTCTCTCTCTCTCTCTCTCATTTGCGTAATGTATGCTGCTTTCTCTTACTCAACTTCGTCAGCAAATGAAACGGTGGAAGTTTGACGTAAAGGAATTATGTTGTCTGCTTCCACCTGACTCTAACTATTTTTGTTTGACTTGTTCGTTTGTTTGTCTTTTACATATCGCTGTCACAAAAAATAAAAAATAGCGGAATGGTTGTTTTTCTAATCACGCATGGTTAAGCGTAGCTGCGCACTGCAGATCTTCGGGGCACTGTCGCTTGAATGATCGAATGATGGCATCTCAAAGACACCAGGTTTGTATGAAGCGAAGGAATGGGAGAAGTGGGAGCCAGCCACATATCTGCGACCGTCGAAGAGGGAAGTGAATAATACGGAAAACTTTCGCTTTGAAATTTTCCTGGCCTGCGTGTTTTTTTAGTTATTAATTAAAGGGGACAATACGGCTGTATTAAGAAGTCAATAATGCCATTTACGTAAGTTTTTTTTTTTCGCTCGTGGTACTTGATGAAATAAATGCAGTCGAACCTCGTTAATTCAAACTCAAAGGGGCCCGAAAATTTGTTCGAGTTAACGAAAGCTATTTAAATACACATAACTTTGCCGGGACCGCACTGTCAGTTCGAATAAACCGGAAGTTCGAATTAAGCGAGTTCGAATTAACGAGGTTCGAATGTATACACGCGTTTTTGAGCGATTTATAGTTTTAGAGAAGACTAACGTACCTCAGAAACTACCACACCATGCCTTTATACACAGTTCGTTTAGATAAAACAGCTTTGCGGGACAGGTCGAAGACAGACATTTTTGTTTTGAACGGGGGGGAGGGGGTGGTTGCTATGGGTTATGGGAAGGGAGACGTTTTGCCAAAAGAAACACTAGCACTTGCTTACGCACTGTCTGGAAAAAATTGAATGGGTTCAACCCCCCCTCCTGTACACTCCTGGTGGGTGGCTCCCGCGGACGAAGCAACGGCGTTCTAGCTTTAGGGTTAACCAGCCGTTAGTCACGTACAGAGAGATCACTCAACATTATAGGCTTTCCCGACAGATATATCCGCCAGGCCATAAATCCCTCACAAAAGAGCAAGAAACCTCACTCAGGTAGCTACAGACCAATACTTTTCCGCACCGTACCAGGCTCCACGCTATATTCCCCACAATGTATACATCCACTTGCCCTCACTGTGGAGAGCTCTCAACCTTATGCCACGTGGTGTGGGCTTGTCAACATAGTAAGAATACAGACAGAACACGAAATTCAACTTTAGAGCAGTGGGAGTGAGAGCTGGCCAGCTCAGATCCTGATCGTCAGCTTCGGCTCATCGAGAGGGCGAAGGCGGCAGCAAGCTCTCCTGGGGTCCTGGACTCAGGACTCCACTCACAGCGCTCTTATTTGATATGAATAAAAGTTTTCCTCCTCCTCCTCCTGATGCAGATATCCAGGGCGCGGAGCACACTTGAAACTCGCGCGCTTCTCACCGGCCATGCCTTCACGGCACGCACCGCGTTATCCGCGGGCCACCGCCTTGAGAAACAACGGAATAGGTTTTCGCAAACGGCGGCGCCTGGAACGCGGCGAAAATTTTCCATCACCTGTTTAGAGAAGTATCCTCTCGGCGGCGCGTTTCTCGTTATGCTCGCTGATTTTTGCTGCTGCTGTACACAAGGAGGCGACGGCGTTGAGAGGGGAAACTTGGAACGACGTGCGCTGCTTACCGTTCATTTTCAAATTTTAGTGTCGAAAACAAGCGCGCGACCGACCTTACCGCTTAGCCTGGCGGTAAAATACGAAATGGCAGAAATATCGTACCATACGGCAGTGTTTGTTTGCGCCTGTCGGCCAAGTGGCGAATGCAGTACAAGGCTAAATGTAAACACTGAAATCATTCAGTTACAGTCAATGCCGGCAAAGTATCCCTTGGTGTATTTTCCCAGAGCAAAAAATAAAAAAATAAAAAAACAGGCCTTGACCGCTATATAGCTACAAAACTCGTTCGAAAAATTTGTAAAATTTGTTCTTTTTTGTGCCCCATAACACGAAGCTGTAACGCTTCAAGTAATCATTATCTTACAGTTCCCGACGAGCAGCCTTGAGGGAGTCATTGCAACATCGGCACCTCTCTGGCCTCCGATGGCTTCTTCGATGCTTTTACGTGCTTCGAACAATCCCCAGCGAGTCAAGACTTCGCTGCCGATTCGCGTCCACTTCACAAACGTCCGTCCCGGCATGGTTACACAAAGTGGACTGCGGAGAGCATCCTTATCATGACCATTTCGCTTATTCGATATGGACCTAAGCCTCTAGATGCAATGGCCTTGCGCAAGGTCCCTTCGCAAACAGGCAGCTCGGTCACGTGCATATACGAGCAGCAGTAGACTTCTCCACGGCACTGATGACGATGCAATCTGCCATCAGTAATCCAAGGTGTCTCAAGCAAAATTGGCCAGTTGGGCACTCATGACAAAAACTATAACTTCTGTGTTCTTAAAAAGAATAGAGGATGCCACACACTTTCTTCTCCATCATCGGCTTCCATAAACGGTTAACCAGCGTGCGGCCGATGATTTACGTATGACGCATGGCCTATTTATTTCGAAGTAAGGCCGGGCTCAGACTGTTGCCGCAACTGTCGTAATAGAGAGTTTTAGCAGTCCGTCCGTTCCGTTCGTTACGTTGTTACCGGGTTTACCGGGTCCGGTCTGCGCCTGCGCGTGTGGAAGGGCGAGGAGGCGCGGACATGGCGAAGGCAGGCGCGCGGAACTAATCCCCATACCGCGACGAATGCCCAAGTGCACAGACGGGTCCCGGTAAACACGCTAGCTACGTACGCGACGGAACGGACGGACTGCTAAAACTCTCTAATTAACTTTAAAGAATGACGTCATTTCACGTCTCAGCCAATGAACTGCGTGACATGCCGTTTTTTTACGCCCGTAAATCACGATATGGATTTTGCGTCGGTAGTCTGAACATGGCCGAACGTGTAGCCTGAGTTTTCCATTGCACGTTCACGCCACTGGTCCCGCACCGGCGTCGTGCACCTGCCCGCTGTTATCGCGGGATTGGCTTCCCGCAGTAGGTCACTTCGAGCGCGCTCTGCTGTGATAAACACATCCAATTTCGCTCCCCTTACTTCTAACTGCTCTCGAACCTGGTTTCTTTCCGCGCATATGCGCATTGTGGTGCGCCGGAGTAGTTTTCCGCGTACACAGGACCACCGGATTTTCCTTCCGCCTAACCATAGAAAGCTTGGACTTTTTAAAAACGGCACATAATTCATGCAAAAGACACGCATGAGGTATACAAAGCGATGTGCGGCTCGAACAGCTTTCATCGCAGATCATACGCGTGCGGTCTGGCATTGAAACGCAAGCCTTGCCTTTGTATCAACCTTCACTCAACCGTTCACAAAGCCGTATCGAATGGGCAGTAAGCAGCTAAGAACGGGCAGCTGATTTCAGGGAGGAATATCAGGTCGGTTTCTGCCGGCATCTTGCTTCTGATAGTGTTATATAGACGTTTAGGTCAGCTGCCTGGTTGAAACGTTGAATAATTTTCCGTGGCCGCACTGAATCACCGTTACAACCATTGTACACGCTTCTTTTTTGTTGTATTTTAGCCGTTTAGGTGGCATGATTACGTTGTCGTGGCAGCAGGGGAGGAGGAGGGTATGAAGAAATGTGCTGGAACTTTCCATTACAGCCGCCGCTGTTTATGTGATAACCAGTCAGACAAAAAGACATCAGCCGTCACGATGGCTTGTTATGTTCTCGAAATTGTTTGCATGGCCTTTTCGCAAGCACCTGTTGCAGCTGCAAGCCTCTTTCGCGTGAATAAGCTGTCTTTATAGCAAACGTTTCTGCCCACAATATGCGTGAATGTGTTCGTATTTTGCGTATGGCGCGAAAGATCCTGTTATCACGTGATTTGAAGAAATTCACTTTGCCGGAAGGGTCTTCTTATTTCTCTCTCTCTCTCTCTCTCTGCCGTATTTGTAGTGTGCTTATTAGCTTATTACCAACTAGTTTTAGAGTAAGAGGCTTGAAAAAGATATCTATGTTCTTCATGCTTTTTTTCAAAGCGAAAGCTTTAACTCGATGGTGTCCTGTCAAGAAACTAATGCATTTTCCTATCGACCGGTTGGTCGACCGAAACGCTCTTATAAGGCCTCTGGACAAAAGGCGCGTGCGTGAAGCCGGGCTTTCATTGTCGCGGTTACTTGAAAATTGCGAAAAAGGAACGGTCCTAGATAAGAAGATGCATGCATCGATCATAAAGAAGGAAGACGGCTGTATTATTTTGTCACATACTTCAACTGTACCGTACTGTCGCACACCTCCCCTACCACATTCTCCTACTTCTGCCATTCCTGCAACCTCACCACCACAACAGCCCATCTTGTATGGTTCTGCCCGCACCATCTCGATCCCCTCCCTTCCCAATCCCCTGAGCGGTGGGAACGCGCACTGACCAGCCTGCACCCGGAGGACCAGCAACGCCTGATCAACCGGGCCGCCCGGGCTGCGGAAGCGCGCGGCTTCCTGAACTGAGGATGCCACCCACCTTCTTCTTCTTTTTTTTTTTTTTGCTCAATAACACGTTTTGCTTCTTCCTCCTCCTCCTCCTCCTCCTCCTCCTCCTCCTCCTCCTCATAAGCCTCGTATCGGCATGCATTGAACTCATTCGTAAATGCGTTTACTTAGGGTGCGAAACATCGTCGCATGGGTTCGTTTTACGTTTGAGATTTTGGGTCTTTCAAGGTTTTGACGATAGATTGGACCCACGTTTAGCGAAGGTTCTGACGCACTTTTGACGCAGTTCTGATGTGAGAAAGCTTTTGCGCTTATCTCAACGCGCCTATCGCGCTTATGTTTTTTTGAAGTGTTGGTAATTTTTTTTAAAGACAGAAAGAATATGGTAAACATATACTACAGTTAGGCTTCGGTGACAACGAAGAGAAACAGCCGTAATACAAACTGAAAGAAAAATATTTGCCCCAATCCACGGTGTGAACGTAACTGGACAGCGAAGAAAAACTTGTGCGCGCCACAAAACATGATTTCCCGGGGCGCATGGTCCAACCGGGTGAAAGAAACAAAACACGATTGTTCGTAATACGTGATTTAGCATAGTTCTATTCAAATCAAATCAATTTTTTTTTCTTTTCAACAATAAGGATGGAGCAGCCGCAAAACGCTACCGTGAGAAGTAGCCTGACGAGGTGGTTGCACCTTTATTGAAAGCAGTGGAAGATAAAACGCGTTGGTCTTTCGGGATAAAAACTGTAGTCTTATTAACTCAGTGTAACTTGCAAAATTCCCTGTTAAATGTGCTACTATCTCTGTGTACAATACTGCTATGTTGGTTTTTCAGCGTCCGTGAAGATGCTTTGATAGTATGCATTCCTTTGTAAAAAAGAAGTTGTGCAAAAAAAAAAAACTACTTCTCTACCAAGCATAGCTCGGGAAAACTAAATGCCACTCACTCACACTCACTTAAAAAAATATATTTATCCCAACGCACTCACTCCCACTTGCACTCGCCACTCCACCCTCACCACGCGCACTCACTCGCGCTCACGCTCGCCACTCCGCCTTTACTACTCACACTCCCTCGCGCTCATGCTGGCCACTCACCCCCACCACTCGCCCTCACTCACGTTCACGCTCACCACTCCGCTCTCACAACTCCACTCACTCGCGCTCACGCTCACCCCTCCACCCTCACCACTCGCACTCACTCCCACTCACGCTCTCCACTCGTCCGCACCACTCGCACTCACTGGCGCTCACGCTCACTCCTCCGCCCCACGACTCGCACTCACTCGCACCCACGCTCGCCCCTCGGGCCTCACTACTCGCACTCACTCCGGCTCATGCTCGCCACTCGTTCTCACCACTCGCACTCACTCGCGTTCACGCTCACCACTCATCCCCACCACCACTCACAGTCACTCACGCTCACGCTCACCACTCATCCCCACCACTCACAGTCACTCGCGCTCATCACTCGCACTCATCTGCGCTCACGCTCACCATTCGCATTCGCCACTTACACTCCCTCGCACTCGCACTCACCACTTGCAATGGCCACTCACACTAACTCGCAATCACCACTCGCTTCCTCCACTCACACGCATGTAGAAATAATTTCGGGCATGAAATACTTACTGATTTGAGCTAAAATTTACATTTCTCAGGAACGGGGCCTCCCTTTTTCCTAAGTATGTAATCGGTTATTATAAACACGTGTCTTGATATGTCACTTTCGAAGCGGTAATCGTCGCTGGATTCTTTTACGAAATGAACAAATTCTCGCAAATTTATCTGGAGCCATTGATCATAACGTTTTATTGTCTATGCTATTTCGCTCAGATTCTACAAAAGAAAATAAACACTGAAAATTTTCACAGCGGGGGCGAACATAAAAGAAATAGTCCAGTTCGGAAGAAAACCTTAGAAAAGTTGTTGATATCTGTCAAAATACTGGCTAGCGCGCGCAGATATTCCTATCTCCAAGCGCGCTATCCGCGCCACTAAAATTACGCAGTCAATACGCTCTGGACAACCCTCCAAACAGTTTATTTCAAGAGTAATCCCAGGTGAAAAGGGCGCATAGCGAGAGTGTCCAGCACAACAACACCACGAAAAGATTGAAAACGGCAAGCAAGGCGGAGGAAGGCCATGGAGGAAGGCTACTGGAGCGCTTGGCCTTGAGCGCTTGGCAGAGACAAGCCGAGGGAGAGAGGCGGCGCTGCCTGACTTTAGCGCGGGCGTCCTCATGGAGATGAGTTGCCTGGCGCCCGCCTCCCACCTCGCCCCCCTCCCTAAACGGCGCCAGCCTGCCGCAGAGCAAAACCGCAGCTTGATCCTAAACTACACCGTCATGCGCGCGCACCGGGCACCGAGACAAGTTCACGTCGAAAATTTATACGAAATAACGGGGAGAATAAGTCATCGGACACACACATGCACACGTACGCACACGAACGCACGCTTGCACGCACACAAGCGCACGCATGCACACGCATGCACACGCACGCACGCACACAAGCACGAACACGCACGCAACACACACGAACATATACACGCGCACACGCAAAGAAACGCACATGCACGAACACACACACCAACGTACTTGAACATGTGCGCGCACGCACACACATACGAACTCGCACGCACGCACGCGCACACGCATGCAGATTTACTCACGTGAACACGCACACGCACGCACGCACTCATTAACTCACTCACCCACTCACAAATTACGGTATTCGACTGCCGAGAACGTTTACTATTCGTCACACCACTCAGGGGTCACAGTACCCCTACGCAATCGGCACGCGGACGACGACGAAGTCCGCATGAAAGCGAGGATCATAACAGAGCGGCGCTGTAATAAGTAATGACAAATACTGTTACGTTTAATATGCCAAGGCCTCGAAAATGAGCTACTGCTTCCACAACACGCAACTCGCCCATCCGAACCGTTTCGCCATCCTCATACGCGAATCTGTGAAAATCTGCGATACCTTTTCAAACGATTACGGGCACTCACAATTTGCGCTTCAGAACAGCCGGCCGTTTGACATCTGCAGCAAGCCGGCCAATTATGTACACCAAGTACTACGGCACTAGACCACGGTGCTTCCTAATATGCCTCCATCGCCGCGTTCAGCGGTAGGGAAGTGCAATCGCTTTATTGCGGCGACGTTACCGGCACTAATGTCAACACAAAACGCTGCGAGGCAGAAACATCATTCGGCGAGAGTGCGCGCAACATCCCCTCAATGAGTCATGACAGTGAGAGTATCAGCGCATTATGGCGTCAGACGTCCATCTAAGTCGTATTCCTTAATCAACAGGTCACTGGAGAGTTGGTTCCACGGTGCCTTAATTATAAAGGGGAGTAGCCACATATTCCTGAAGCTAAAGGCAGTCGTTCCATTAACTAGTGGCTGTGCGTAGGAGTGGATATCGCCAGCAGCAATTACCACAGCAAGCGGCTCCTGCGACGAATGCCAACAGCGAGTGATGCTCACCGCGGTAAGCCCCGCACATCGCGCAAGAAGCGCGCGTTCACTCGCCACTCATGAGTGGTGAGCGGAGCTGGCCGCGAGTGGTGAGTGGGACTCACCGCGAGTAGAATTCGCACTCGCGAGTGGTGAGCGGGGCCCGCCGCGAGTGGAACCCTCACTCGCGAGTGGTGGGTGGGGCTCACCGCGAGTGCAACTCGAACTCGCAAGGGATGAGTGGGGTACACCGCGAGTGGAACTCGCACTCGCTAGTGGTGAGTGGGGTTCACCGCGAGTGGCTTTCACACTCGTGAGTGCTGAGCGTGGGTCGCCGCGAGTGGAACTCGCACTCACTAGTGGCGAGTGCCACTCGCCGCGAGTGGCGCTCGCACTCGCGAGTGGTGAACGGGGCTCACCGTGAGTGGCGCTCGCACTTACTCGCACTCACACTCTCCAAAACGACGGTGAGGCTCACTCACCACTCACTCATGAGTGGTGAGTGGGGGGTGTGTGAGTGCACTCATGAGTGAGTTCGCCGACCTATGCTACCAAAAAATGCATGCTATCAAAGCATCTCCACGGGCACGGAAAAACTCCCGTAGCAGAATTGTACACAGAGATAGTCGCGCATTTACCAGGGAAGTTTGCAAGTTATACTGAGTTAATTAGCTCAGTGCAACTTGCAAAGACTGAAGTTTTTATCCCAAAAGACCAACGCTGGACTATCCCTTTCGCGATTGTCTTGTTATTCTGCTGTAATGGCTTAATGAGTTGCGCCTTTATTCTCCGACTGACAGTTATCCCTGACACCTGCGGAGATGCAACTTCCCATGACTGTTCAGCCATTGGAGTGATTTAACGTCATGTAATGTGTTTCGGACAGTTTTGATTTAACGCGAGCTGCAGACGTTTCTTGTAACCGTACTTCTCCCGCTGAAGCCCATATATTAACAGGAAAAGTGAATTTTTGTTTGCAACTCCACAGGGAACTGACTAATTACGCCAAGTGAACAAACTTTTGCGTAGTGATAGAGTCGTATAAGAGGGCAATTGCAGTTTGATTCTTTTGCTAAGGTAGCTACGTGAGATTGACAGCTGCAGGAAATATTCGCGAGAAAGTTGGCTTTGCCGCAAAGCGTATTTTGTCTACTGTCACCTGATGAGACAGCAGGTGGTAATGGGTAAAAGGCTGCGCTGTAACAGTCAGCCGCACTCGCTACCTTTGATCGGAACGTGAGAAGAGTGAAGTGAGAACACGAGGGGAAAAACTGAAAAATTGGATGAGGTTCTTGCGACGAACGCTCTGGAGGATGCGAGTCAAACGCGGGCTGTTTTTGGTATACTGATCGCCTGTCTGGACCTTGTTGCGATGAGTAACGGAACGACGAGGGTGACTGCACGGGACAGCGGTAATGAAGACGGGACGTCTTCGCAAGCAGTGTCGACCCGTCTCAATTTACGTAGAGAAAAGCGAATGGCGCGCTTTTGTAGCGTAAGCTACACTGGCCGACGTTGAGCAGTTTCGCCTGGACCCTGAACTCTATTTTGGCCCATATTGATGTAAATCATCTCATTAATTCCAGCGGGGCTGTTTATGGCTAGGATCCAGCAGATAGTCTCCGGCAACAGACCCAGAGTAGACCAATTTTCAGTTTACGAAAAAAAAAATCATACATAAATGTAAAAAAATGACGTGGCTCGCACTAGTGGTACAAGGCTGGAGAAAAAGCAGAGCTGGCGGCCCTTGTCCCTTCGTCGGAGACCCGGCTGTTGCATCATCATCATCAACAACAACAGCCAACTAGGTCCACCGCAGGACGAAGGCCTCTCCAATCTGCCTCCAACCGCTCCTGTCCCGCGCCGCCTAGTCCATTCTTTGCCTCCGAATTTCCTTATTTCGTCCCTCCATAGAGTAACTGGCCTTCCCCTCACCTCTGGGAGCAGATGTTGCGTGACCCGGGGGAGTCAGGCCAAGTCCTGACCCCCCCTGGGCCCTGGAGGTCGCGGCGGCCATGTGGGCCTCCTCCACCCCCAAAACCTGATAATGTATTCCTTCCTTCCTTCCCCTTCTTCTACACCCGTTTATCGGAATCCACTCTGTCACCCTGGTAGTCCACCGATTGTCATTTCGCGTAATTACGTGTCCAGCCCAATACCATGTATTTATTTCAGCTACGATATCTTTTACTCTAGTTTGTTCTCTGATCCAGGAAGCTCCTTTTCTGTCTCCAAGTGTTACTCCGATCATTACTCCTTCCATGGCCCGTTGAGCCTACCTAAGTTTGCTGTAAATGTTTAGTAAATGTTTAGTAAAGCGCCACATTTCCGCTCCATATGTCATCACCTCGTATTTATTTCCAAACTTGCCATTGAAAGTTCTCCATGACTGGCAGGCCCGGATGGTTTGCTCCGCAGGTTTTCACGTCTCTCCCAAAGTGGACCGCGTTAGCACGTGCTAGAACCCGCGGCCAAGTCCAAAGCGAACGCCCGCGCTACGAACCCAAAGGAAACGCTGTGCGCCCGGGATGCGATGATAGCTCGATCGGATAGACGCCGGTTTCATAACGCGAGGGACACAGGTTCGATACCGACCGCGGGAAGCGTGGAACACGTTATTGTACCCCGCCGCTGCTAACCCGTACCCCTCGGGCCTTTGGGGTGGCCCAGTGGCTAGGTTGCCAGTTTCACGGCGTAAAGGTCCTGGGTTTGATTCCCGGGAACTCCCTAACCACATTTTTTTTTTAGGGTTCGGGTTTTTGGGTGCGACGGACGGATTCATGTCGGCCTAAACAGCTAACTGTTAAAAGGTCGTAGGGCCTCCATGCTTTGATAAAACGGCTTATATTGCTCCCACAAGGTTGGCTTCCATGCAATATTTATGCTTAGATGTGAAGCCGACTTTGAAGGGGCCACACAGACAAAATACAAGTTTGTTTTAAACGGAAGATTTGACGTTTTATAGTGCCCCCAGCGCTTGTCAGGCAGCACACGACGGTTTATTCACTAATTAGAATCATGCCGACACCACTTTTAACGTAAACATCGCTCAAAAAAGGTGTATAATTAGGAAAAAAGGGATGGGTATGCGACCCACTAGCTGATTTCCCGCAAGATAACCTATGATGTCATACCAGCCAGCTCTGCGATTGGCGGAGGCCGGAAAAAGCAAACGCAAATTAGGCAGAACTTATAAGCTTGCCGAACGAGCTATTTGCGCCTAATTTTAGGACACATTCTTTTTAAAGCAGTAAGAACGGTGGGACAAACAGTGGAAGTTACGAAAGCACACGTAAACAGAAGTACCGATGCGTACTGCTGTTGGTACTGCGCGCACTACGCTTGGTTTAGCACCCATGCCTGCTTTTTTGTGGCGGAGAAAAGAAGAAAACTCCCCGGCCTGTGATATCTCGAAGGCCGCGGAAGAGAACGCCGCGAGCCATCCCTCTCTCCGGGAGAGAGCGCGCAGCTTTCGTCGCGTTGTTCGCAGTCGAGTTGAGAGGGAACGATTATGCGCGATTTCTCATCGCCCGTAGTTTCGGTGATAGTGAACGTATTTTCGCAATTCTGGCGGGAGAAGATTGCTGGGACAATAGATGTTACCCCAAATTACATTCCCAGTAGTCGATGGTAAGTCCCTTTAAGGAGATCGGTCTAAGCTTGCTTTTTGTAAGCTGGCTTATCCGCATTGTTTGCTGCGCAGTGAAGCATGCCCATCCACGAGGGGAGCATGGTTACAACTCCTCTCTGTAATCCTCTCCATTACCGCCTCTTTCCCGATCGTGTCGCAACGCCTCCCCCCTCCCCCCGACATTGCGCAATGCCGCGCGCTCTTGGGCGGCCACCTGTGCGGCGCACTGCACTGTAATTGGCGTAGCTGCGCTATAAAACGTCATTGTCCCTACCCAAAAACCATGTGTATCCTCAGTTTGTGGCCTAGAGATGGGGCCACTGTCCTTATGTTCTATATAATAAGTTACAATATAGCTAGTCCCCAACATAGCGAATCTTACCAAAGTGGCAGCTGCGCCGGACTCTCCTCTGCACAGGGTGGAATGGCTCTGATTTTATATTCACTAGTCACCTTTGCCGTTAGCTAATCGTAACTACCAGTGGCGTACGCAGGGTTTCATTTCGGAATGGGTGGAGGCGGCAAGAAAGGAGAAAGGGGGAACATGAAAGGAGAAGCGAGTAAAAACGATAAGAAAAAAGGACAATAGAAAAATTCAAATAAAGAAATTCATTCACACTAAACGTACAGCGGAACCCCTGTTATATCTCCCCGGAGAGTGCGCTGGCGAGCTCTTGTCATGCAACGCAGCTTTTGCTAGCGGAAAGGGCGGAGACAGCCGGCCGTACCAGCGGAGTCTGGGACTGAAGGCCCCGACCTTCAGTTCCAGGGGAGATATATTCCCGCACATCCTCGACCTTCAGTCCCAGGGATGTGCGGGGAGATATTTACGGAGGGCGAGGTGGTAATTGGTGGCGATATCGTGGAACGTTGTCAGTCTATCCCTGGCGGATCTAGTCCTATGATACGGGACGAGACTGGGGTCCGTTCGGATCGTGAGTCCTCGAGCGACGTCATGGGCTGCCTCGTTTCTCCAAAGGGCGGCGTGGGCCGCGGTCCATATCAACTCCACCGGGGAGGTTGGTGGATTTTGTGAGAGAATTTTGAGCCCAAGCGGAGATATGCGTCCGCGAACAAAATTTTGGACGGCCGTTTTGGAATTAGAGAATATAATAATGGCAGCCGGCCTGTTGGACAATGCTGACGCTGTTGCCGCCTCCTCTGCGTCCGCTGGATAGGGGGTGTGAATCGTAAGAGAATTTACAGGGGGAAGGTTGGGCTCATTAATTACAGCCGCGGTCTATGCGTCGTGATGACGGGATTCAGCGGCATCTACATATTGCATATCCGGACGACTTGAAAGACGCTTTTCCAGCGCACGCGTGCCTTCTGCAATCTTCGGCCTCGCGTTATGCGTTGGGTGCATATTGCGGGGTAGAGGCCGAACAATGAGCTGGTGGGTGGTGTGAGGGATGGGGATAATTTTTCGGTCTAAATCTGCTGGAACAGTGATGCCGAGGTGCTCTAAAATGCACAACACAGTGGGAGTAATAGGTAGACGGGTCATTTGATTGGAGATATGGACTTCTACGAGCTCCTCTGCCGTGTTGTGGACCTCCAGTTGTTTTAATCTAGCCGTGTAAGTGCAGCGCCGCCTTGTAGGCCTTCCGAATAAGGCAATTAACTTTCTGATATTCAGTGACGTTAGCGTGCAAGTAAGAGAGAGAATACGTTATCCAACTTAAAAATGTCTGAATAAAACGCAGCCTCTCCTCTTCTCGTAGGCCCTGTCACCGGTTAGTTATTCGCTTGATAAGACCGATTGCCTGGACTGAAAGTTTATTCAATTGAGATGTGAATTGGGTGTTTGCCCGGTTGTGCTGTATGAGTAACCCCAGAACCTTGAGGGTGCGTACCTCTGGAATCGGGTGCTCATCAAAGAAAAGTTTTAATGTTGTGTTGAGTTTTCGCTCCACGTTTGAGGTGGAAGAAGAAGCAATTCCGACTTGGTAGATGGACCAGCCAGCTTTCTCCGCGACTATTTGAGCGCCGGTTTGGAGGGTTTCCTCAATGAGGGCATCACTGCCTCGTGTTGCCCAAAGGGTGATATCATCGGCATATAGGCTAAATAATAGATGGGGAATTTGTTGGAGCTTATTACGAATGTTCATTATAGCCCAATTAAAGAGTAGTGGCGATAGTACAGCTCCTTGTGATGTACCCATAGATGGTAGGGACAGGGTGTCCGATGTGATATCGCCGACTTGGATGTATGCCGTGCCAAGAAGTCACGGATATAGTCATACGCGCTTTCCCGAACTGATGGACTCCAAACCATGCAGTATCGCAGTGTGCGACACTTTGTCAAATACCTGGTAAGATCTATGGCCAGCATTGCTACCTTATCGAATGTATTGTGGGGTGGGAGGTAGATGATTTCCCTGGGAAATTAAGAAGTCTTACGTGGATAAACCGGTCAGGAATCCGATCATGAAATGCGTAAGTGCGCCGATGTGTTGAGATGGAACATGAGGTGGGCGAGGATGATGTTCTGTTAGGATTGGCCAACACGGGCCTGTAAAAAATTCCTCGCAAGCTCTCTAGCAAGGTGTACGTGGATGAGTCACCCAAATGCATGAGGCGGCAAGAACCGCTGGTGCCAACGGCGGCGGTGGCAGTATCAAGTGGCAGCTTTCTACCTTCGGTTCGCCGGACGCTGCGGGCCGCATGTACCCTTCATATATGGGCGATAAAAGGGTCTACCGAAAGGAAACTGCGGTTTCGAGTAGCCAAGATCCTCGGTTTCCATCCGTGTGCGAGAGGACGAGGTCACTCCCCTTCACATGCTGGGACACGAGTTGAAATTCCGTTCTTACGGGGCGTCCAAAATCAAGACATGCCAGCAGTGGTTCAACTCCGGCACAAGACATGTTCGATGACGTGGACATTCCCCCTTTACATCGACCGAGTGGCCCAAGCCCATCAGACCCGCCTCATGTCATTGGTGGTGCATCAGGTATCGTCAATACTTTGGTGGAGCTAAATTCCCTAGCCAGGAATCGGGGGCATACGAACTCTATTTAAACGACTGTATTTGTACTATTCTGGTACTACTTTCTCGACTGTAACCATGTAAAATAAACCTCCTGCACAGTTTTCTTCTCATCTCGAGTCTCCAGTCCGACACCATGCCAAGCCGGAACCTGCGGGCTTGAACGACTAAGACAACCCAAGAGCCTTTCATCTCTAACAGTTCAAAGACCTATCCCATGCACGAGGCGTTGGAAAATGAGTGTCCGGGTGTTTAAGTTTCGTGACTACATGAAACGACGACGACGTCAGAAGCCACCGAGAGCTCGAGCCCCTAATGGGCTTCGGCCCTAAAACAAACCAAGGAAACATACCGAGTGTACGTGAGCGCGCGCCTCGTGAGGAGCACCCCGCGACTTCCAGGCTTGTACCACGTGAGGAGCTCGCAAAAAATAATGCCTAGAAAAAATATGGAGCGCACGTGAGCATGCGCTTCGTGCGGAGCACCCGGCGTCGGCCAGCTCGACCTTCGAGAACATTCTGCCCAGCGCTCGTGGCGTAATCTCTCCCAAGCTGTTTTCCTCGCCAGTTCACGTGAGTTCGTGCCTGCAGTAGGTAGCACAGGCGCCGAGTTCGCGCTACAGACGCCGAGTTCGCGAAGCTGGTTGCCGCGGTTCTATCGCGTGCTAACGCGGTCCACTTTGGGAGAGATGGGAAAGCCTGCTGACAAAACTTTCCGGGCCTGCCAGTCAGGGAGAACCTTCAGCGGAAAGTTCAAAAATCCATGTGAGGTGCAACAGCCGGGCCTCCGACGAAGGGAGAGGGGCCGCCATCTCTGCTGTTTCTCCAGCCTCGCACCACTAGTGCGAGCTGCGCCAATTTTTTTTTTTATCGGAGAAATGGGATTTGATTGATTGATTGTGGGGTTTAACGCGCCGACGCAACGCAGGCGATGAGGCGCGCCGTAGTTGAGGGCTCCGGATTAATTTTGACCACCTGGGGATCTTTATCGTGCGCCGAAATCTCGTACACACGTAGAGCAAAAACGCCCGTGTGTACGAGATTTCGGCGCACGATAAAGATCATTTACCAATGCCTCCAAGCCGACGCATCACTTTGAAGCGGACGGCGAACTGCAATCTGTATCGCAACCATGCACATGATGTTTAAAAATCGTGGCTTCCGATGCAAGCAGCGGTCTCAGAACGCACTGCTTATCGAAGCGACGCACAGTGTGCTGTCTCGCCGCTGCTAAATATACCTGCGCCAGATTGCGGGCTCGGGACGCCCAGGTAGGCAGATTTTTACACTGAGGAAACGGGGGGGGGGGGGGGGGGGGTGCACGCTATCCATACGAGTTGTCAAGTGGGGGTTGGTGAAACCGTAGATACCATTCGCGAGGCGCCGCAAGACCCGGACTGTCGGGGCGCCTCCGAAATTCCAGTCTCGCAAAGGCGGCAGAGTTATTGAGACCCACTGCGACGATGACAGTAACCTTGTTGAAGCTGCGGGGAAAGTGTACGGCACAAAAACGTTCAGGCGACTATCTTGACGAGGTGAATAAAAAACACTACGAAAGTGTTTCACCGAGAAATTGCTGACTCTTCTGCCACTTTGAACCGTTATAGCTATGGATAATGTACCTTAGCATCCGCGAAGCGAGATTACGGTGCTGCGAGCGAGCAACCTTAAAAAGCGGATACGGGACTGGCTTTCTGCGAAGGGAGTTAGGTATGGCAAGGGAATGTTTAAGGCTGAACTCATGAAGCTCGTCGAAACTGCCAACGCGGCAGCATCCGCCCATAAGCAGCAAGCACGCCAACAAAAGCACACACCCGAACGCCTCGTGCTCCAAAGACACGTAGAGCCTCAGGATTGTGCTCCAGCGCGGACTACTATATACCTCCACCTCGGGGGAGCCGGAGGAAACTAGCTACGCACGTTATTGGAGCGCCGGCAACGAGAGGGAGGGAACATTATCTTTTTGTTGGCCCAGAACAAAAATATAGCGAAACCTAGCCATAGACAGCTTTCCCGTAAAAATTCGTCGGAGCAAGAATTAGACATTTCTTAATGAGTGGTAAATCCGTGGGGCGTTATTCCATGGATGATGATGATAATGGTTGGGTTTTTAGGCGCAAGGCCAGCTAGGGCAAAGAGCGCCAGAAAAACGGAAATCGCTTAAATGGAATGGTTGCTTAAACGGAACTGTAGACCGTAAGTTGGTTGGTTTTGTATTCAGATAAAACAAAAAAAGAATACTTTCGGTAATGGGAACTAAAATTTCCGCCCCACAGTTCAAACGGAACCGAAAATGGAAATTCTTGTCGAACCCATGTCTGATAGCGTCAGCTTTTTCCGGCGCCACTGTTTAGTTCTGTTTTCTTTTTTTAGCCTCGTTGGCCTCGTAAGCCTCGTCTCGTTAGTAGTCAGCCGTGTTAGCATGACGGATGCAACATCGCAGTTCGTGTTCTTGTCGTTCGGTCTCGATTCAAGTCGCCGAGGTTACCGGGCATAGCTCCTGCGGCCTCGTGCGTGCCATCGTGGTGCCATTAGTGCTTCATTACCGCATTGCCGTTTTAAGTGAGAATGCACTTCTTAAGCGACCCTGAACCTGCGTCCACCGGCGATGTCCGCATAACATACCCACGTGGGGGATTGGCCAGGAATCTCCTCGTCTTCCTTGGCAACAGGGGGAGATGGGCGCGCGCTGCCTGGCCGCTGACATGGCACATACCCACGTGGGGGATTGGCCAGGAATCGGGCGTGAGAAGGGCTAATGCACCCGCTTAAAGCAGTACTGACACGAAATTTCACAGCTGAGATCCGCTCTAGCAATCAAGTACAACAACACAAATAGGTGTCTGTGAATAAATGCATCTTTCTTTCTTTGTAGTTGTGTGTGTGTGTGTGATCTCTCTTTCGCGAACATTACCGAACCGCGCAAATTCAACTTGTGCATTCGCACTTTCACATTCTTTCCCTCGGGGAAATGCGGGGAATTTTTCTAAATTCGGTGGCTCGTAAGCGCTCGCGAAGTCGAAACCTGAGGCGTGTACACCGTGCACTTACGTTAGAAAAGAAAGGACATCATTTTTGACCACGAAAGCGTCTCTTTGATGCATTTTCATGCATTTTTTCAGAGCACAGCGACTAATTATTGCTAAATAAAGTTTGTGAATTTTGTGCCTAAACATTTTGCAGTTTTTCTGCTTTCTGAAGAAAACTATCAGCAACCTTCACCTTCCAGGGCTTAGAGTTCCATGAAATGCCCTTAAGAGTGTGTACGCACATACATTTGCACTTTTGCACATCTCTCTCAGTAAGCGGAACTCCTGTTAAATGAACTAAGTTTTTTGGTCCCTTGAAAATCCGTTTATCTAGAGTCTGCTGTACCAAAACCGGTAAGCAAGAATAAGTGTAAAATCACTCAAAGACAACGATGATGGCGGGAGTAGAGGGCCAGTTTTTGATAAGGCATGATATAAAATTAACAGTAAAAATTTAATCTCTGTCAGGTACTTAGAAACCCGCTTAAAGGATATCATGGGAATCATGTCAAGGGCGTGGATGGAGCTGCAACGGGGTATAAATATAGAAAACTGCTACAGCGGAAATCGGAGATCAGGGCGACGTCGAGCGAATACCATTTTAACTTCCGTCGGAACAGCGACGCCACCGACAGAGTATTCCGGGGAAGGCGATAGCGAGAACACATTCGAGGCCACAGCGCTCGTCGGCGCCGTACTGCGTGTTGCTCGTGCTGGTTCGCAGCGTCGACATATCTTGTTTCGTCTTCGTCTTCATTACTGTTGGCTCTTCTGAGCGCCTTTATCCGGGCTTCCGTTCACCCAACCCTTGTTGCAAACTGGATGCATGTTATGTAGGACATTTGCAGCCGTGATGTGTTTCCTCGAGGCGTGGGGGATGCGCCGTTTTTGGTTTTATGAACCCCGTAGTCGAGGCGGCGCAAGTTAGTTCGGCTTCAATCAGAAAGCTTGGGTCGCTCAATTCGGCTGACTTCCAGCTTCCTGTCGCGCGTTATGCACCCCCAAAACTATTGTAGCTTTTCGGTCGATGTTTCGGCTGGTTGTCAGAGAGTCCAATTTGTAAATTTGCCTGATTATAAGGTAAAGTTTCTTTTTCTTTCTGTCATAATTAGATCCATATACGAAGTGCCGTATGATTCTGCTAGGACTTGTATCATTCTATGTCCTCCTTTTTTCAGCCCGAGATTTTTTTTTTTTTTGCTCGTCACCCTCTTTGTAACTCATGTTACAAAGAGGGCCTGCCAATCTCTTTTTGAAAAGTCAAGCCCAATATTCAGAGTGTCTAGATCTTCTGGATGGCAGCACCATCACCTTGAGGTCGGGGGCCTCAATGGGGGTCTACATATCGTTCATTTTTTAAAGGGGCCATGAAGCCAAAATGTAAGTTTGGTTCATTAAAAAGATTGCCTCGTTAGAATCAAGCTGACACCACTTTTAACGTAAACTTCTCTCAAATAAGCTGTATGATTAGGAAAAAAAGGAATGCCCATGCGACCCACTAGCTCACTTCTCGCAACAGAAGCTATGATGTCATACCAGCCTGCTCTGCAATTTGCGGAGGCCGGAAAAAGAAAACGCAAATTAGGCAGAACTTCTAAGCTTGCCGAACGAGCTATTTGCGCGTAAATTTAGGGAACATTCTTTTTATGTCAGTAAGAATGGTGGGACAAACAGTGGAAGTTACGAAAGCACACGTAAACATAGAAGTACCGATGCCTACTGCTGTTGGCACTGCGCGCACTATGCTTCGTTTAGATGCACAGCACTGCTGGGCTTTGGGGTTGTCTCAGACGACACTGGCCGATTGACGCGAGCAACGGTGTCTTACGTGGCCATATTTGTCAAGCGAGCACTATGTTTCACTAAACGAGTTTTTCTACATGAACAAGATCAAGGCAGGTTTAAATACGGTCACAAACGAACCAAAGGCAGAAAGCGGCTTGCCGCGGTGTGGTGGCGCCATCTAGGCTGACTTTCAAGTCTCGTAAGTAAGCCTCCGCTCCACACCAAGCTTAGCTGAAAGACCTGTTCTTATGATGTCATTGCCAACGCCGCGCAAACACACGTTTTGGCGCGGGAATCAAAATTTTAGCTTAAATTGATTAATTTCGCAGTGAATAAAGCATCGTTTCTTTCCGGACAAGCGCTGGGGGTATGGAACACGAAATCTTTCGAATAAAACAAACTTGTATTTTGTCGTCATGGCCCCTTTAAGCATCAGAATTTAGGAGTTTCCCGGGGCGTTCGAATGGCAGCCTCTTTTTAGGTACGTTTCCACGCAGTCGACCGCTTCCTGTAGGGCGCCGTGTTGTTTACCCGTCGGGCCTTTGGTGGTCCAAAGGGTAGCAGCATCGTCGGCATATACCTTGCAGGACGGCTTGGTGGGTGACGTTGTTCAAGCCCGTGCGTGAACAAATGTGCGTGCTGCTAAGCTTGAAGCCTGTCAATGATTTATTCTTTTAATGGTGAAGGAACATCCAAGGTAGAAGGATGCGGCCAGAAGGCGTGCATGGGTGCCTAGGATGTGCCAGTTGTCGGCAGTGTAGGGGGATAATGTGTTTTGTGCAGGAAAGTTTGACATCCACCTAAATGCAGCCATACGGCTACAAAGGAAAGCTATACAGCTTTCTCAGAAACTTCGCAGTTGAAGAAAAATTCGTCCTGGTCGAGGATTCGAACCCGGGACCACTGCTTAACCGGGGAAGTCACTCTACCAACTGAGCTAACCAGGATGGGTCCTGGTCCAGGATTCCTTCACAGAAACTTACTCCACCTTCGGGATTTCCCCTAAATCTGGTCGATAATGTGTTTTGTTCCATGCATTCTAGAGGTTTTCCCACACGGTACCTGAAAGACATCGGATGGAGATTGACGGGGACGAGCGAATTTGAATGGCTTCCAAGTAAGGGTGATATCGGTGTGCTTGCGCTGAGTGGGTAGCGCGGCGGCCATCCAGTGGCCGTTACTTTAATCGAGTGGCTTCCCTAACGCTGTCACGGTGGGGTTTCGTAGAAGCTTGTCGGTCATCTGTTTTGTTGAAGTACTGCTTCAGCGTGCACTCCTTTAGCGTAGCGCCAAGTTCGAACGGCTTCGGGTACAAGCATTACGAAAAGGATCATTTATCAGTCAGTTGCTTTTGAATATACAGTTGAAGAATGCTTCAAGGACCTCCTGTGTGCATCCAGCAGCCTTCTCTGGAGGCAACGCACCCAAACTCGCGCCGCGGAATAACTTGGCAGGCTTCCACAGCCTGTCAGACGTGCGTTGTGAGTATGCCGTGGTCAGTGCTCCCTCCTTACACTGTTTAGGTTGCGCTAAGGCAGCCGAACTACTACTAACATCGTTTGCATTCAGGCCTGCAGTTTCCGTGGCCTGAATGTGTTTGATTTTCGAAGGAGCGCCGACAGCCATCTCACTTGGGATTCACCTGCTCAGTTGGGGAAGTTATCAATTAATTTTGTTGGGGATCGTGCAGTCGGCCTTAACCACATATAGCTCTTTTTATTATTAAAATCTAAAAGAAAATTACAGCGGTAATCCATGGTGGGAAATGTGGCCATTCGATGGACATGTTGTGG
This sequence comes from Haemaphysalis longicornis, assembly GCF_048455015.1. Classification (NCBI taxonomy): domain Eukaryota; kingdom Metazoa; phylum Arthropoda; class Arachnida; order Ixodida; family Ixodidae; genus Haemaphysalis; species Haemaphysalis longicornis. Next base: position 43,526,819 of record NW_027526460.1, read on the forward strand.
TCGGATGCCTATGTAGTCTGCATTCCAAACACAGGGGGCGGGGGGGGGGGGGGGGGAGGTGCGAGATGATGCAATACACCTTCTTTCTTATGTGCACAGAGGCTTCGACGGAGTTTCTAAATCTCTCAGCCGATGAGTGCTGTCGGCGGTAAGCTGAATTGGCCCGACTAACATTGCTTCAATCACTGTTCAAGGCATTAATTAACGTGCATCAAAAGGGAAAGTTTGGTGAAAGTTACGTGATGGCTCATTGAAGAGGGATCAGACAACAAATTCCGCGTGCTGTGGCAGAGAAGAATTAGGTTAGGTAGACTGTTCAGTTACATACATTGACCTCCCACCGCACCACGCGACTCTTCGATGTCCAAACGCGTTTAGACATCTCGTCTAAAAGTAGCCTCCTGGTTGTTTTCCTTTCCTCTGCTATGCTAATCTCTAGCGACCACTCGTATTTCCGCGATATGTTGCTAAAAGCCGGGCCCAAGCATCGTATATAGTCTAGCGCGTTGCACCATAGCGTGCGATTAAACGGTTTGCCGCTGAGCCGTCGCTGTCACCCCTCACCCCTTGACCCCGCAGTCGCCGTCGCATAAATATCCCGCACACTTCATCGGGTGCCGCTATTCCCGGTTGTGGCGGCCTTGGCTTTTTATCGCCTAACGCTACGAGTGGGCGTGTGTGTCGTAGAGCGCAACCGCGGAATTCCTTTCCGCTGAGCGGCGATAAAGCGACCGCAGCACGGCGGCGCCAGCTCGCAACTCAGATTATTTGCGTAACCCGATATTGGCCACTTCGTGCCCACTTTAATAAAATATATATCAAGGCCTTAAGTGATACGTAGGCCCCCCCATCGATACGGATGTTGGCGTACCAATTTACCTTTCCACATCTTAAGGAGCGTCTTTATTTTCACCCTCCCGAAACTTACATCAGTGACAGCGGTAAGCCGAGATAAAAACACCGTAAGAATACTCTAAGAACACTGTATGAATCTTTAAAAAAATGTGAAATTCATCCTGTAAAACATGCATAACATCCACCGGCTAATGGCTCGAGGCCATGTACAACAGAATTACCGAAGGAAAAGCCCACTTGTGTCCGGTAAAGAGGAAATATCGAGAAAGGGGCACACCCAGAATGCGTAGTCTGGAGTCTCCTTATTCGACGCTGTCCAATATAATTAGTCTTGAAACGCAAAAAGATGATGGAATGCTCGCGCCGCAGATGCTCATCGCCTGCAAGAAGTGTCTTGAGGAGCCTTGGAACTGATAAGGGCATATACAAGCAGATATGTGCGCTGAGGATATTGCATAGAGAGAAGCCTCGCAGGTGGTCAGTGGGCAACACGTGACTTGATTGTTCTAATCACAATGCTCAACGATAATACAAAGTATAGCACGGCAAGAAGTTCTGATAGCCGTATAGAATAACATGTTAGGGCTGGTTCAGACTGTTGCTGCAACTGTCGTAATAACTTTAAGCAATGACGTCATTTCAAGTCTCAGCCAACCGAACAGCGTGACACGCTGATTTTTTTTTTTTTTTTTTTTTTTTGCGTCAATAGCTCTCGATATGGCTGTTACGTCGGTAGGCTGAACATAGCCTGAATTCGCAATGGCCCAGCAACTAAATCACTTCTCGTGAATCCGACTTCGGGTGGCCTGATCCGCCCCTGCACGCCGGACTACTCAATAAAGGTCATTTTCTCTCTCTCGGGTAGTTTGATTTTATCGCTCAATTCGGTCAAGCTTAGGAGTGCTACAGGCTACTAATTTTGACTTTCGGCCACTACGATTTCCCGCTTAGGCTGCCGATAGATCGATCTCAGGGCTCCTGTCATGATCGAACTGACGAGAGTCGATAGCGTTGGGTTTACCGTCATTGGGTTGAATATGTATGGTGGGATGGTTTGCAATCACCCTTTGTAATTTAATCGTTATTCTGGATTTTGCACAACGACGTCCACGAAGTTGTGGCCGTGGGAAGCAGTCTGGTGGCTCCCCTCAGTCTGGAAGAGCTAGAGGTTCACACGCTGATGGAATGAATGAGCGCTCGGACTGCGTGTCGGGCAGACCGCACACAGTCACAGTCAGGAAATTAACGGACTATCAACAATCTAAGATTGTCCAGTAATTTGACGACGCTTACTGTTTATTTATGCATTATGTTTAGACCGCGCACCATATAAAATCACTTCATTCGATTCAAATAAACCTACCAGATTCACTATACGGTCGCTCATTGGCGTTCTACTGGTGAAAATTCCGCACACAATCCGTAAACAGCGAAAACGCCTGAGCTCATACACGACCTTTGGTTAAAAAAAATGTGAGACCAAACATGTAATTCCTTTTAAACTTCTCTGCGACGCGCAAAAAAAAAGATGGTTCAATTTGCACTAGTGGTGCAAGGCTGGAGAAACAGCAGAGCTGGCTGCTCCTCTCCCTTCGTCGGAGACCCGGCTGTTGCACCTCACATGGATTTCCGAACTTGCTTCTGAAAGTTCTCCATGACTGGCAGGACCAGATCGTTTCGTCCGCAGGCTTTCACACCTCTCGCAAATTGGACCGCGTTAACACGCGCTGGAACCCGCGGCAACCGGCTTCGCGAACTCGTCGTCTGTGCTTCCCACTTCAGGCGCGAACGCAGTTGAACTGGCGATGAGAACAGCACGCGAGAGGTCACGCCACGAACGCTTGGCAGAGTATTCTCGAAGGTCAAGCTGGCCGACGCCGTGCGCTCCTCACGAGGCGCATGCTAACGTGCGCTCCGTCTTTTTGTTATTTTTCTTGTAAGGCTACACGGCGGCACTAAAAGCTTAAACAGCTCTGCCGTTAAATTGTTTTCGTGCACACTTTAAGGAGGAGGTCTGAAGCAAATAGGGCCGCTCAGTCGCATTTAAATTTACCGCCGGCTACTGCCACGCCGGCTGTAAGAGCGAGGACTCTTGATGGCCACGCCTCCTCCTCACTCTCTTATCGCGGGGAAAGGAGGAGCGGCCCGTGACATCCTGTTGTCCCCAACACGCTCTCCCTCGTCGCACTCTACTACGTGCATTAGACGGCCGCAATTCCGTGTTCGATCATTGAGCCGTCAAGCGTATCAACCGCAAACGAACCCTAAGCGCCCACAATGCAGACAATCCACCCCTGCCCATCTAAATCGTCCCGACAGGCAGTACATGTTACAGAACCTTGCCACCACCCCGCCTTGATCCCAACACTGCAATCGATACCGATACACTCGAAGACACACACCATATTCCAAATTGTACTGTTTACTGTTTGCAATAAATAGCAACTCAATACGAACAGTGCAGCTTAGTCTGCAATTAATTCGGCCGCGGTTCTAGGTAGGGACGCCTGCTACTGTGCTCAATGAGCAACTCTGACCCAATATTTTTACCCTCCCACTGCCCCATCTCTCCGTTTAGTCCCAGAGCTTCCTTGCCAACGAATGTTGCAACTGCGTCATCGGTTGGCGCGGACTTCGCATTGCGCCTTGCGTAACCGCCGCTAATTCTTCGTACATGAGGAAGAAATTAACCCAAGCGAGAACGTATGGACCTTGTGTCACGATGTTTTCTTTTTTCTCGCTGGATAGCGACGGACTCAGAATCGGCCGTACTTGCAGTGTGAGCAGCCAACAGCGAGACATCTACAGGATAGGTGCGTGAGTAGGGTGCAAAAAAGCGATGTCACGTGACGACAACCGAATCGATTCCACGACACACAACGTGGGTGTAGGAGAGAGAGAGAGAGAGAGAGAGAGAGAGAGAGAGAGAGAGAGAGAGAGAGAGAGAGAGAGAGAGAGAGAGAGAGAGAGAGAGAGAGAGAGAGAGAGAGATCTTTAATGAAGTCTGGCGATGTTAGCTGGGCTAAAATGCCTAACTTGCTACGCCAGTTGATGACGTGATGAAGATGATGGCGATGATGTTCAAGAAGTTGATGCGTACAGATACGGCGAGTTATTTACAGCGACTGGTATAGACCTGTGTGTTGCAGGTACTCTATCAGAAACGAATTTCTGTGATACTAGTGTTTCGGGGTGTGGGTCAATGAATTCCTGTGCTGTAGTGCGTACATTTATACCAGCCTCAGTGTTGGCATTTGAGCACGCACCACGTCTGTTGAGAAGTGGAAATCGTGCCGCGGTGCCGCATATGGGGGCTTTACCAGTTAAGCGCTCCTACAAGGAAGGGAATTAGAGTGGCACGCCATGCAGAGAACTCCATTCGTTTAAAAGCAGCGCGGAAGGCGGGCTAAGGAAGGAACAGACGACACAAGCACTGACGAACAGCTGTGCGCATTTCAATTCGCAGAAAAATAACATGAAAACCGAAGGGAACAGAAAACTTCTCTGTTGTTTCGTCGGGGTGGGCACCCAATGCGGAGCATTTTGTGCGCGACGCTTTTGGCCATAGTGAGCTGGTTCAGGTACCTACCCGTTAATGAGCCAAATAGCGTTTGCTGAAGCCAATTATGTTCTTTGTATGTCCTAAACGGTGGATAATAATAATTGGTTCCCCCCTCTTTACCACAGCGCCGTGATTTTCATTGGTTACTTCCGGGATTAAAACGTCGATTCTTTGTCGCGTTTCAGCCAGAATAATGTATCCCTTATAACCCAAGCGGATTTTTTTTTTTTTTCAGAAAACATGACCGCCGTTCTTGCGGTCGCACGAATAATTGCGAAGTGCCGCCACTGCACAACGCTCGTCTGTCGTAAGACCTTCAGAAGAAAAGCTTTTTGTCTCACCTGGATTGGTGATTTTTTCGTTGTTCAGAAAATGGTACAACCCACCCATGCGCAGAGACACTTCAGAGGTTTGTTACGTCAGGGCAGTAATTTTGCGGAACGCCTGACATAGTGGCACAACGTTCGCCAAGGGGAAACCCGAAAGCTACCAATAAAGCCTTAAATCCGAAGTTTGGCGCGTTCCTCTGTTGTGTGCAGCCTTTTCTGCTACCTACCTGCCCTTATGCCCTTGATTATGAGCGATTTCGCTAGACGCTCTTGACATATTAAAACCCTGACTTTTCTTCCTCTCCCAGTAACATCACTTGTCCCTCAAGTGCCAGGTATAAGTCCTATTTTGTTTTCACATCCATCAATGACTCAGTAGTGAACATAACCTGTAAAATCTGTTTGTCTAAGATTGCGTTGTGTGCACATCACACTGCCATTGACATTTAAGAGCGATGAGCTCTTCAAGTCGAGCTTGTCTAGAAGAAGGGGGCCAGTGCGGGCCTTAAAAATATGACCCTCATAAATGTGTCATTTAGAGCACTGCACGGGCCTGATTTTAAGGCCCGAGCCCGGCCCGAGTCCGCTTCGCGAAGCCCGAGCCCGACCCGGGCCCGTAACACCTAGCCCAAGCCCCGTCCGGGCCCGGGCATTCCTAAGTGAGCCTGGCCCGAGCCCGGCCCGGGCCCGCCATCTCAAGCCCAGGCCCGGCGCGGCCCGGTGATTTATTTTTTGGCCTAGGGAGGGCCCGCCCGTGTGTGACCAGGCCCGGTCTTTGACGCCGAAGAAAGTTTGTTTATTATATTCCGGGCGATCAGACGGAGCATCTAGCCTGTACAAGCACGTCATGAACTGAACGCAAAAAATAAGGGTTTAAAAGTGCACGTAGTTTAGCTTTCACCGTCTGCAGTTCACGCCACATCGGCGTAATAATAGCTCGTATTCTTACACGAGAGACAATCACCTTTGATGACCAGACTCTTGTCAACTTCACGTGGTTGTCTCGGCCACAAGTTAGTATTGCTGAAATTTTTTGATCCGCATTTGAATCAACGAGTATGTACGCGCGTTGAAATATTTCACCTGCAGTGGTTGTTAAGCGGTGGTGTTTGTCTGGCACGCGAGTCTGATTCCCGGCCACGGCAGCCGCATTTTGATTGGTGCGACATCTAAAACACACGTGTGCACATAGACATAGGTGCACAGCTCCAGGATATCTGAATTATTTCTTCCCCCCTTGGGCATTCCTTGTAATCGTACCTTCGGTATGTTATACACCAAAATATAAAATCTTGATGCAGTACAAGAAATGTCATTAAAATTGCTTTATAGTGACCATCATACCTAGAAAAACACGTTTTTAAAACAATGCGTACAACTAACAGCAAGAAGAGCGCAAAAATAAACCAAGAATATTCATTTTGATGCTCTTTTCTACACTTCACGTCGGACCTATTAACAGCCGTGCCTATGAATTCAAGCCCGAGCCAAGCCCGGGCCCGGCCCGGGCCCGCTGATAATCGACTTCGGGCCGGCTCGGGCCTGTGCAGTGCTCTAGACTGTCATTACAGCGTCACCGTAATCCGCTTGTTTATCCTTAAGCAATAAATGCCGTCCACCTAGAAAATATTCTCACATAAGTGTTCTGGCGTCACTATGTGCAGCTATCTATGGAATTTACACGTTTCCGGTGTCATATCACTTGCAAATACAGCGCATTGTTTTCAGAAACGCCAGGTACGCGGCACTCTGAAGCACGTGATTTTTTTTTTTTTTTTTTGTGATAAAGCTCTTGTACAACCAAAAATAGAAAACGGATCGCCCATTTTGGGACACTGGGATATCCTATCCCACTGCCACCACTGAAATGCCTTGAAACTGGAATTATTAACTCTCCTTATTAAATAAATACAACGACAGCTTGTAGTGTTTGAAAACAGAATATGCTTTACCACGTCGTATGGTATTTCGGCGCAGTGTCGCTGGCCAATCTGAATTCCACAAAATTTTGCACAGCCACTTACATACAACGCCCTACATGGCTCCTGCAGCACGCATATATCTCAATGCATAAAGCATTCGCTTTAAGTCACACACCTACGTGCACACTATAACTTTTAATGCAGGTTCTGTCCGCACAGCTGCAGACATGGAACGACGTTGTCATAACATTTCTCCCGTCACCTGCCAGTATTTCACAGGACAGATGGCCAATAACTTTTTACTGTACTCATTGGCTACTGCTTTTTCCCCCTCTTATCTAACTCACTCGTAAGCCTATTAGTGCATGGAGGCCACGCTCGTGTTGCAACTCTTCGCTGTCTTTCGCACAGGGCGCCAAGATTTTTTTCGCTGCACTTAAGGGTAAGACCTGCGAGTGACAAGGATAAGAGGGAAAAAGAAAGAAAAGGATGTGTAAACACACCCCTCCAGCGTTTTTTTTTTTTTTTTAGTGGATACGAAGCAAATTATTTATCAGTGGCCTAAATGCACTTATCGTGAGTGATTGTTAACCACGAGCTTCATCTTAGGTCCAGGCGTCCTTGGGACAAGCGAATGAGCTCGCATGGACACCTAGAACACAATCAAACGGAAGCAGGGCCATAGCTAAGAAACTTTTGAGTGGTGTGCCGCAATCACAAACAGCAGCGTTGTGGGCCGCGGCAGCAGCGCCACTCATGCAGGCAGCGGCAGTGCACGACTGTCGTGGAATGTCAACCGTGCGTAGTTGACTGATTGTATGTTTCATAAACCGCCCGAACATAGTTATTGGTACCGCTCGAGCCTACAGCACGACGCAGCGTATTTTTTTGTCGTGGTTTTATAGTTGTTGCCCCTTTTCGGTGCCGTTTTTAACCCGGTTTCTACACTTGCTTTTCGGAAAAACGAAATAAACGTATATTTTACTTACAAGAATGCGGGTAGTCTCGATAAAGTATTTGTTTTGCCACTGATATTTTTATAGTTTTCATTCGCTAAACATCGTTCACGTGTATGAGTACATAGTATACTTGGTGATCACACTTTTTTCTATGTAATAAAAGCTTCTTGCTATAGTATACGGCCCCTGACAGCTGTAAACGGCTTCAGAAAAGCGACCCCAAAACAGCGCGCCAAAACTCAACGCCATAAAGTCTGCTGGAGTTCGCCGAATAACCCGCCGCGGTGGCTCAGTGGCTAAGGCGTTGCGCTGCTGAGCAGGAGGTCGCGGGTTCGATTCCCGGCCGCGGCGGCCGCTTTTCTGATGGAGGCGAAAAGCAAAAACGCCCGTGTGTACGAGATTTCGGCGCACGTTAAAGATCCCCAGGTGGTCAAAATTAATCCGGAGCCCTCCACTACGGCGCGCCTCATCGCCTGCGTTGCGTCGGCGCGTTAAACCCTACAATCAATCAATCAGTTCGCCGAATACGCTTCGCATATAAAAAGGCAGAGCGTTCAATCGCTCCTTCACAGACGCCTCAATCACCATTTGAGTGCGCAAGTTCAATGGCGCAGGGCCCCGGATCTAAGCACTGAGTCAGATGCGGCCCTTTCCCACACGACATCCGCAAACAAGCTGCTCCTTTGTTGCCTTTATCTGCGCCCTTGTCTTGTTCCATCACTTCCCTCTGGCGCCACCTCCGGCGTTTCCTGTTTATACCGGGCAAGAGATCGCGAAAGGAAAGCTACCACCGCTGCATAAAAAGCACTCGTCAAGAAAAAGATGAACACCCATGCCTGTGGACGAGCTATCCTGTACTTTGGTGGTAGTAACATCTTCCACGCCAGCAGATGATCGTGCACGATGATTTTCCATTGCTATCCTTCTCTTTTCTACGGCACGTGGGCTCGCGCGTCTTTCTCTTCCGAACACTCGTCGCTTATCTGAGAACTACTCGTCGTAATCGCGAGTACGGCCCGATAATCAGGCCGCGCGGGCCCCCTGTGATGTCGCCGGGCCTCGCCTCCGGCTTCATGTTTCTCTCCGTCCATTAAGATAGGACGGGTAGCCGTGACGTACTCCGGCGTGCAACGCGCGGCCATCGGAAAATCCCCGGGTGTAGGTTGAATGGGAGGTGTGGCCAGCGCTCAGATTTGGAAACGCTGACGCAAGTTACCTCGGCCTAATCTATCATTGTTCGCAGCCATAGGAATCCGCCGTCTTTAAAGAAGCCATGAAGACGAAATACAACTGTATAATTTGAATGAAGTAGCCTTTGCTAACTTACTCAAGTCCACGCCAGTCCTAAATACGTTTTTTTAAATCGAAAAGTGTTAGAACTATTGAAAAACATTCAAATTTCGCGCTACGCGCCTTCAGCAGTGACGCAATACGGGAAACAATAAAACATCAGGGTGTTAACTTCAAGTTAGCATTGAAGTGGTACGATAAAATGAAAAATGGGCCTTACTGCATTTGCGCAGTAATGTTTCTTGGTGGTTGCTTTGAACGGTGGCTGCCAATTAGCACAAACAATGTCCTGTGACGTCATAAGGGCCCGTCGAGAGAGCGGCTGGTGAGTGGCCGCTGTTTCATCTGTTTTCAGTGGTATCCAAAGTTTCTAAAGTATCTAAAGCAGTATCTAACATTTAAAGTTTGCGGTGAAATTGGTATCATTGTTTTCTCAATAAGGTAGTCTTCTTAGTGAACGAAACTTGAATGTTATCTTCATGATCTGTTTAAAACCAAAATACAGTTTCGTGTCGAATGGCCCCGTAAGGGAGATCAACAGTAGGAAAGCCGAACGTATACATTAATAGGATAGGAGGGCGAGTTTGCGAATAGATCGGGTGAAAAAAAAAGAGCTGGAAATAAATCAAGTGTAGCCAGATACTCTCAATGCTGATAAAAGGCGTGCCGTTAGGCTCTTTTATCAACCTGTGGTGATAGCCTTAACGTGCTTCGTGTAGAACCATCTCTAGAGTAATGCACTTGTTCAGAGGCAGTTCGTTAATGTGCCGTTAGCATCGTAATGTATTGAGCTCGGGCGGAATTCTGCTTTGTCCATTTCACGTCTGTTTTAAAGTGTCCGTTTCGAGCGAGCCCTGATTGGCTGAAAGCAGACGACCGGATGTGATGCAGCACATTCATTGGTCAGAGGCCTCGTAAATGCAACTATACGTCATGACTCAAACCGACGCGAAATGAACATTTTCGAAACGGACACAACTCATAATTCCGCCAATGTTTCACCGATATAGCCTCGGTCACAAGAGAAGAGAGTTTTGTAAACTGATTCTTGGGCCTTCTTTAATTTTTCACAATAACAGCAGCTTGCTCTACGCTTTGGAGAATATCCTGACGCTCAGTGGCGTAAATCCAGAAAAATCACAAGGGGGGACACACATCTTCCCAAGGCGGCCATTTTGTTTTGTGCTTTATTAGCTAGAAGTAGCTAAAAAATCCAGCAAGGAGCTAAAAGTAGCTAAATATTTTCAAGTGCGTCTTTAACATATTCTGGGTGTTTAAAGTATTTATTGGCAGCTGTATTTTCTTAAAGGGACAGACAACCGATTTTTGTCGCGTATATGTTCTCTAGCTTATATGAAAGCCAGCGTTTTATATAGCCCGGTAACCGCAAGCAATTTCAAAACAAATTAGCGGAAATAATTTTAATTTATTTCGGCGAACCACAGCGGAAACAGGTTTTACCTGCTTTCAGTGATTCCGCTTGCACCTTGTGCACGTCGCCGATTGTGGAAAACGAACCTTCTTTTTATTTAGCGGGAACGGGATGGTTATTTCAGCTCGTGCAGTACTTATTAGTGACAAAAACCACAGTTGTTTTAGCTTTCAAAGGTAAATGAAAGATGAATCTCAAGGGGGGGACACTTGCAAGGGGTGTCCCCCCCAGCCCGAACACAAGGGGGGTCAGGACCCCCCTGACCCCCCCATGATTTACGCCACTGCTGACGCTAGATGCTTACGTTGTGTCATACTTAAATGCGCATATGCAGGAATCCTGTGATATGAGCGTTAGCGCGCCGTATCTTTGTCATTAGTCGAATATGGCGTTAATTATAAATGCGTGAGCATTCCTTTTAGGACTCAGCGGGGACACCAGTCTGTCCATATTTCACGCGGCATGCGTCACACTTTCGCTGCGTACGCAAATGGTTGTAATAAAAGGTCTTAGTACCTTCGTATCTTGCTGTCGGTCTCCTTACATTTCCCCTGAAAAAAGAAATGCCTTCTCAGGAACACACTCAAAAACCTTTTGAGTGCCAGGGTGGTACACAACATGGACGGGCCCAGGGAGAGTTCTCGGGTAAGCTCGTGTGCTCAAGCATTGCCGTCCAATTAAGTTGGCGTGGCCGGGGACCAGTGTTGTACACGTTCCTCTAAAATAGGAACGAAAGCTCATTCCTCGTTCCTTCCCATTTTTGAAACGAATTCCCGACCTACCGCGGCGACTCAGTGGTTAAGGCGTTGTGCTGCTGAGCCCGAGGACGCGGGTTCGATTCCCGGCCGTGGCGGCCGCTTTTCTGATGGAGGCGAAAAGCAAAAACGCCCGTGTGTACGAGATTTCAGCGCTCGTCAAAGATCCCCAGATGGTCAAAATTAATCCGGAGCCTTCCACTACGGCGCGCCTCATCGCCTGTGTTGCGTCGGCGCGTTAAAACCCTACAATCAATCGAATCAAATCAAATCGAAAAAAGTACCTGTTATAAGTTCCTATATTGAGAAAGGAACGTGTTCCAGTTTCACTTCGAACATTGTACCGTGTCGTTGCATTAACGTTACATTTGATTTTTAAAAAATTAAAATCCGGTGTCGGATAATCCGGAGGGGAAATGAAGTGAGCAATTTAAGACTTACATTGAAACTACGTATATAATGCGAATTACAACACCGCCGGCAGAAGATCATCTGGAGATTAAAAAAATCAACAAAACGCTCCTAGACGAATTTTTTTCAGGGAGCACCGGATGTAAGAAATCACCACAAGACCAACGGCAACCAAAAAGAGCAAGAACAGAGAGTCAAGCTCCCCGAGAAAACCGAAACCCGAGACGCACCGCGGAGCGCCGCCGGGAGTCGGACCCAGACAGAGAGAGAGAGAGCTTCGCCCTCACGCGTGAAGAGAAATTTTGGGTGGGACACTCTGCACTGTGACTTCGACCAAAGAAGACGTATTCTTTCTGCACGAGTAAAATTAATGCAGTTTTTTCATTATATTTAACCCCTACTGTCGTGTCGACCTCATTGTTTTTACGTAATTCATTTTTTGAGAACCATAAACACCGGGCATATTACAGACATGTTTAACTGCAAGTGTGGCGCTCGTCTATTACAAGGGCAATACATATGGCGCTTTCCACTTGGGTCTTCAAATGCGCAGTCAGGATACCGCCCTTAAAATGTGCAAATAGGAAGTTACATGCACGAACATAAATGTCTTGGACAAGAAACCGCATACAAAGGAACACTACATATGAGTTTAATGAATGCTGATTCAATATTACAGTATCTGTGAAAAAAGAATGTCCCGAATACATATTCGCATTTTAGTAGAGTCCTTTGTTTGAACTCAGAAAGAGTTGCATCTCGATGTTGGTGTCGGACAGACGAACCCATTTTTGTCTACACTTCGTTGGCATTGTTGAAGACCCGTACCACCAAAGCTGTTGACGGTACTGCTGTGTTGTACTTGAGGATAAGTTGGTTCATTCCACCAGGCTCAGGAGACTGCCTCCGCTTTCGCTCATATGCGGGTGCTAGCATACAACCCGCGCTCTCCACGAACAGTGGTTGTTTTGTGTATATTTTGTTTGATGGGCATTGAAACACTCTGCGGTGCCGTTCGCATAACTTGCACCGTTGTGGTTTGCTCCTTAAATTCCCGCACGCGCGAGCATCGGAGCCAGTTCGTCAACAACAGAGCTTCAGATTGAGAGTTCATGGTCGCCTTTTTGCCTTGTCTGCTGTAGCTTTATGCTACAGTTTTTAAGTTTGGCCTCCGTATTCTCGTTGTCGGAACGGAGGAACTCTGCGCACGGCAGCAGCCACCAGCTTATGGTCACCAACTCTTCAATAAAGGAAGTCGGGACGGGAGAAGGGGGGTGAAGCCTACCCTAACATAGGGAGGCAACAAAATCAGTTTTCTTTATGGCGATAAATCAATTGTTCCAGACAAATCCATTGTTTCTTTTTTATTGCGGCCTCTTGAAGTGGTACTTCATCTGGCTACATGCTGCTCGCAACAATGGTTTTTCCTGGAGAACGTACTCGTAAATATTGTCGCACTTCACGTGGAAGTTCCGGGACATATAGCTGTGCCGACAGGGACGGCGCGGGACTCAGGACGTTGTATAAAAAGTCAGGACAGTCCCACAAAGTCCGGGACGCTTGGCGACCCTACGTGAGTACACGCTACTGGCCTAGCCATCGGTGCTTGGCTGAAGCACTGGTCGGAACCGATCCGTAACAATATACCACAGTCGTCGCACTGCTATGATGCGAAGGAAAGGTGGCGCAATAACTCCCAGCAAAATTCCAGAACCAATCGTCAAAGCAAACCTGGCAGTGGGCACATCACGAAACCAATGGTCCGCTCGGTGCGCGAAGAAGTTTACGGCGGCGCGTTCGAGCTCCATATCCGTGCCGTAGGGCGATAGAACGTGCGAGGTCAGATTCGGCTCAGAAATGGTTGCTGTTGCGCATAAGATCAAATAGCCCTCGCCTCGCTTTGGGAGGCTGAGAACTTGACGCCTTGTTTTTACACGCGGTGCGCTCTACGCCGGCCACCCAGGTGTCCATTGACAGACAGCAGAGTATAGTCTCGTACGGCCACTTCGGCTGGTACGGCTGACTGTACTGTGGATAACACGTGCGCGATGAACACCATAAACACAGTACAGTCACGTTTTCTCCTGCTCGACTTTTGCGCTCCACTCTTATGCACAGAAGAAGGGGTCGCGGCAGAAAACGAATCAAAGGGGCGCCGAAGCGCCTGTTTCATGCGCTTCTGCAGCCGACGTAGCGACAAGGCCGTGCGCACCCGGTACAGCATGCCCGACAGGCCGCGGCCCGTTGAGTGGTTATTCTTCTGTCTTTTACCTTCGAGGAAGCACATTCTGCGGAAGGGCGGAAAATTCGGGTACCTTATAGAAGATAGACATAGTAGCGGCCCGTGGCTTTTCGTACTAGCTTCGGTGCCCTAAGGCCTTGGCATCAAAAACCGCCAAACTCTAGCGATGGAACGTTTCCAGAAGGAACGCCGTTCCCTCTGGCGTTCCTTCGTAAACGTAACGAGTTACCATTACAGTTCGATCCACTCTTAATGGAATGGTGGCGTTCCTGCGTTCCTCCCAAAAGGAACTAGTTCTAGGAACGCCTTTTCGTACAACACTTCCGGGAACCCATACCAGCGTTGTCTTGTGGAGAGGATGGGCACGAACGGTGCTGTATAGGGTGTCAGTGGCAGAGGATCTGTGGAGTGTCTAGACATACATATTGCGTAGCGCCTCCTGCATGTCACTAAACACGAAGATTGGGGTGCCAGGGTGTTCGACTTTGACAGCGTATTCACGGCGACTGCTATGGAGAAATGTTCCAGCGTTGTACAAGTTAGGGCGCTTTTCAAGGAGATGATGGTGTCTACGGACCGGGCAGGGCTATGGAAGGTGATAGCGCCATCTTGAGTAGTGGAGTCAAAACTGACGTCCGTGAAGCAGCTTGCCGCGCCATTCCGTTTAAGGCAATTGATGCGCTTGTTCAATGCTTTTGTGTGTTGTTCCCTGGGGACCATGTTGTGAGCAGGATGCATGGGGCGAGGAATATTTTCAATCACTAGGTTGGGGAAGAAGGACCAGTGAGGAGGTTCGGGAGAGATGTGGGGGAAGGTTGTCTGTTGGGTAGTTAAAGAGAGTGGGGGGCGTCCGACCTGGAGTAGAGAGCATTAAGCATTCGAGCTCGGCCTGAAGTTGAGTTGCGATCCGTTAATCGAGAGTATTGTGGATGCCCAGGGCTAAAACGTCTCGTTTAGCGGCATAATGAGGTACTTCCAGTGCCAAACGATAGAGGGGGCTCGTAAGGCTCCTTCAAGGCGGTTTGTCTGGACAACTGAGAGGCGAAAGTAGGGTATAATGTACAGGACGCGGGATGTGGCGAAAGAGTTCACAATGCGGAGAAGGTGAGGCTCTTTGAGGCCTTGCTTGCGTTTAAGAAACGCGCTTGAGGAGGTGCGAGACCTGAGAGATCTTTGAAGTTGATGAACAGCAGATCCATTGCGGGTAAGGGTGAGGCCCAACATTTTTAATGAATCCACTTGGGGTATGGAGGCCGAGCCGATCGACAGCCGTATTAAAGAGCGATCCGGGTCAGGGCATTGTCGGTTAGACACCAATAAAAGGCCAGATTTAGATGCCGATACGTTAAGCCCGATGGAAGACGCATGGTCGAGAATGGTGTCGCAGGTCAATTGTAAGGTGTCCTCGATATGACCCGGGCTACCAGAGTTCACCCAAGGGGTAATGTCTTTGAGGCCGGGGATCCTGGCTGATCGCAGAAGCAGTGAAGACAGGGCTAGGGTAAAAAGAGCGGGGGAGAGTGCAGAGCCCTGAGGTGTCCCTTATGGAGGATAGAAAGGGGTAACCTGTGAACCAAAAATCAAATAAGCGGAATTGGAGAGAAAGTGGCGGATGTAATTGTATACGCAGCGGCCGCACCCCGTTGATGCCAGTGTGTCGAGGCGCTCGAGGCGCCGTTGTGGAAACCCATTGTGTAAGTTGGCTTTCCTGCAGTGCGTTTTGGTGACGGGATGTTCGCCAGTGACAGTGGGGCATAGAAAGCATGGCTTTAAAACCCCGAGGGCCATCCTACTTGGATATCAGATTGCTTATACGGCGCCGGAAAAGAAAATGCTTCTTCAGCAGCGGACTTGTGTGCGGTATTGACACTGACTTTGAAGACTCTCGGCGTACAGGGTGTCCCGGCTAACATGTACCGAGATTTTAAAAAAAGACCAATGGCGTTACTAGAACAAAACCTAGCGCATAATGTTTCCGGTGTGGTGGAGTAGCGGCCAGTAATTTTTTTCGTTAAGGAGATGGAATTAATTAATTTTAATTATTACTTAACTCCAGAAGCACTGACGTAATCATTGAAGTGTCAATCAGACTCTTGTAGGCACCCACGAGAGGAATATAACCGCGGTATTTTCAGCGACGTACTAATTGCGTACTTATTTGTTTTGACGGGTAAAGAAACCCCGTGAAATACGAAAAATACTACGTGACCGCGCTCCCACGCGCGTCGTAAAGCACTGCCCTCGAACAGGCTGCGTCTGAATTAGCCAGAATGAAAAAAAAAAAAAGAAAAGAAAGAAGAAATTACGACAGAGTTTGGGCATTATTTCGCACACGCGCCCCGCGAAACTTGCTTATCAAGGTGATGCGCTGTCTTTTCGTAAGTGTGACGGGAAAATCACTTGCTTTCAATCAGCTTATTTGAGGGCGCTGGTTTATGATCCGTGCGCGAGGGCCGTCACGCGGTATTTTTTATATTTCGCGGGGTTTCTTTATCAGTCAGAATAAATGAGTACACAATTCGTTGGTCGCTGAATATACCGCAGTTAGATGCCTCTCGTGTGTATCTACGTGTCTAATCGACACATCAACGATTATGTCAGTATAGTTAAATAATTTATTATAATTAATTAATTAAATCACATTATAAAATTACTGGCCGCTATTCCTCTATATTGTAAACATAATGCGCTAGGCTTTGTTGGAGTAACACCATTACTCTTTTTTAAAATCTTGGCCCATGATAGCTAAGACACCCTGAATAGCACTCCACACATGGATACATGGGGTCTTGCGGAGATATTTTACAAAAGCCTACGGCCTTTCTGCTGTCGTATTAGACTGCTTATATGGGGACAAGAAAAATGTCTTCACAGCAATAATATGTGTTTAGCAGTGAAATCGACTCTAAGGGGCATGGTGTGAAAGAGACCGGTTCAAGCATTTCTTCGAGAATTCACATCGGCAGTTCCTGCATTTTCTTGATCTCACGTGCTGAAGGTAGTAAATATTGCCACCAGGCATAATTTATGGGTTTGTGTAATATTGAGCTGCCTATTTATAGACTCGGGTGCACCATAAACGTTCGTTGTTAGCGTTCTGATTGATTGATTGATTGATTGATTGATTGATTGATTGATTGATTGATTGATTGATTGATTGATTGATTGATTGATTGATTGATTGATTGATTGATTGATTGATTGATTGTGGGGCTTAACGCGTGGACGCAACGCAGGCAATGAGGCGCGCCGTAGTGGAGGGCTCCGGATTAATTTTGACCACCTGGGGATCTTTACCGTGCGCCGAAATCTCGTCCACACGCGGGCGTTTTTGCTTTTCGCCTCCATCAGAAAAGCGGCCGCGGCGGCCGGGAATCGAACCCGCGTCCTCGTGCTCAGCATCACACGGCCTTTGCCACTCAGCCACCGCGGCCGGTGGTTGTTAGCATTCTGCCGATCCTTTCTTCTCTATACCTCTCTAGCGCCATCCTATTTTTTTTTTTTGTCGTAAGTTCGTACCAAAAAGCCAACTTTTGCCCACTTTTGTAAACACGTCAGTAGTGGAACTCATTGTGCGTTTTGTTTTTCGTAAGTGCAGAAGATATCGGCAGAACAGGAACAGTCGTCGTGCCTGTTGCGTTCGGGGTCCTGAGTTCCGCTAGTCGTTTCAACCATAGAGTTTCATACTAATATATATTAGTATGAAACTCTATGGTTTCAACAGTGTTGCGGCGGACGCAGCGTCGCTGACGGCAGTCGCAAGCCGAGCTGGGGCTTTTCCAGGCGCGATCGGAGGCTGCAGCTTCGGTTACCCCGGCCGCCGCCGACGTCCGCCTATAGATGCGATCACTGACACGCGGGAGAAGCGAGACGCGTCAGGGGTGAATCCGAGCGGAGACGAAGGAAAGCTTCCACCACGCAGTGCACAGTGCGCCGACATGGGATACTCGCAGCAGGCGCGATTGTGTCGGGGGAGGACGCCGTTGCTGACGGTTTTCGGCCACTCTGATGAAGGCCCGCGGCCAGTGGTCGGGCAGTTTCAAGCCCTCATAAGGGCGCTGTTTGATAATGAAACGTTTTTATTAAAGAACGGCAGTTCAAACGTCAAAGCAGCACTGAAATCTTCAAAAGAAACAAAAAAGCTTGTGCGTCGCAATTTCTGCGCCCGTTGAAGATTCTCAGGTGGTGAAAATTAATCCGCAGCCCTCCAATATGGCGCCCCTCGAAGTCCGCCTGCCGCTTAGAAGCGTCAAAACCCAAAATTTGTATTTTTGAATTTCATATTACCAAATTATGTGGGGAGTCCTTCCACCGTCATGGCTCTCATCATCATAGAAACAGACCACATAGAAGAAGGTAACAACACGGACGTCCTCCTGTGTCTTCTCACCGTGTAAAAAGAATAGCAATTGCAGTATGCACGTCTAAAATATTCACTTCACATTTTGTGCACAGAATTCGACTAAGTGCGAGGAAACGCAGAAGTTGCATGCATTTCCTGTTTGCGCAACTAAAGCTGCAGTGTCCAAATGTTAGCACGTCTAGCAGTAGATTCAGTCGTTAGACCTACGAGCAGCATTCTGGCTACGATCCAGTCTCCAACCAGGCACATTTCTTTTTTACCGAAACGAGCTCCTACTCAATTCCCGGCGAGGCTGCATCAATTGCAGAGACCTATTTTTGGAC
The DNA here is from genome assembly GCF_048455015.1 of Haemaphysalis longicornis. NCBI lineage: Eukaryota > Metazoa > Arthropoda > Arachnida > Ixodida > Ixodidae > Haemaphysalis > Haemaphysalis longicornis. Next base: position 43,545,262 of record NW_027526460.1, read on the forward strand.
GTGCGTAATACCTTATGACCATATTTTTAAAGTGAAGCTGTATGTGTCTAATCCCCCAGTTCTCGCACCCGTGTGAAACGAAAACTTGGCGTGCGGAAACATTAAAAAAAAGTAAAAAGGTAGGCCTTAGGGCCTCCATATTTTGATACATCTTATATTGCCCCTGGAAGAATGTCTTCTTAACAGTGAATTTGGGTTTAGAGGTGAAGCCGGCTTTACGAAGTTTGATGTGAGAAGTTTGGTCTTTGTAAGGTAGCTTTCCCAAATGACGTGTTGCGCAGTGAAGCATGGCCATCTACAGAAGCAGTGTGGTTACAGCCCTGCGTTATACACCTGTCCACCGGCGCCGTCCTTTTCCCGAGTCGTGTACAGTTTTCGCCACGCTCGTCGTCTATCTGCCCCCTGATATTTATGCGGGCATTTGAGGGGCGGTGTAGCGGGGGAGGGGGCTCTAAACTATATGAATGAATGAATGAATGAATGAATGAATGAATGAATGAATGAATGAATGAATGAATGAATGAATGAATTCTTTATTTCCACTTATATACACATCTATCTACAGATATTTGCGTATGAAGTGGTGGGGCCAAGAGAAAAAGCTGTACTAGACGGCTGGACTAGCCCTTGGCCCCATCAGGTACAAAGCAAAGACAAAGTGGGCAGTACTTCAGACAACAAGTGAACGAGACAAAAATCAACAAAAGACAAAAAGGGGCCGTAGTCCTTCACAACCAAAAAAAAATATTGATGAGACTGTAGTCAACTTCTCAGCAAACTAATATCTTGTAGATTGGAATACGTGGTATCCACGTTAGATTTACACAACTGGTTTAGCAATGAGGGTAGAATAAAAACATCTTTGAGCCATAATTTCTTTTGAACTACGGTTTTCCGCTGAAACAATTTACGTTCTCCGCAGGCGCCCGTACAGAACAATATGGTGCACGGGGTACTGGCTGTAACAGCTGTAGTCGTACCCCATACCCGCGCCTATTTTAAACCTGTACGACGTCTAGAGGATCACGTGGATCTAGAGGACCTTGTCTGTATCAGCGTGTGCATGCTCTGCATCGAAATTGGAGCCCATGTTCCGTCGAGGTACTTTTTTGTTTCTTTTAAAGCGAAACCTTTCTTAGTGGCACCGATGGCGTCCTGTAAAAAAACTAATTCATTTCCCCATAGACCGGTTGGTCGACCGAAAAGCTCTGATAATGTCTCTGGACACACGGCGCGCGCGTGGAACCGAGCTTCAATTGTGTCAAAACGGTTACTCGAAAATCTGGAAAAAAGGAACGCTTCTAGATAATACAAGATACACGCATTGATGATAAAAAACGAGTACAATAGTATACCTTTACCTCGTAATCCACGTATCGGTCTACATTTAGATCGTTCGTAAATGCGTTTACTTAGTGCGCGAAAAATCGCCCCGTCCACGGATTGGTTCTTCGTTTGTGATTTGGGTCTTTGAAGGTTTGGCGATCGATTGGCCGCACTTTTAGCCAATGCTTTGACGCACTTTTGACGCAATCTTGGTGTTAGAAAGCTTTCGCGCTTCCCCCAACTTTCTTTAGGATGGGATGGTAATTTTTTATATTGCTGCGTGATTTATTTGAACATTTATTTTCACGTGTTTTTGCATCACTTTTTTTTTTGTATACCCTTTGTATGATCTGCATTATGCATGTGCCCAGTGCACGACCCGACAAAGCCTGCCTCCTGTTCGTCGAAAATAGAGCCGCCCGTTTCATCTCCCGTGATTACAGCCACCATTCCAGCGTAACACAAATGAAGCTTGATCTTTCCCTCCAGCCTCTGGTGCTTCGCCGCGATATCGCCCTTTTATCATTGCTCCACAAATATGTTTATAACTGCACTCGTTCCACATTACCTATCCAAATCGCATCAAACACGTCCCGAAGATTAAATAACCAATTAAGTTTTTCTCGTATGTATGGTTCCACACATGCATTTAACTTTTCTGCGCTTCCGGTGGCCATTCGCCTATGGAATAGCCTTCCTGATAGCATTGCTGCAGAAAATAATCAGGAAAAATTTCGTCATCTTCTACACGAGCACTTGCAGAGCAGCACATATAATTAGGCATCATCTTGTTTCCTTCACTGGGCAAGGTTTTCGAAGTGCTGCGGTTTTTTCATTTTTTTTCAGTTTAACCTATTTTTGCCTTGCCTCCAGCTTTTTTTCTGCGCGTGTCATGTGCACGCTATCTGTCGCAAATAGGTTAATTCTTTTTTCGCATTTTCTGCCGTCAAATGTTATTGCGAGACTTGTACCTTTCATTTTATGTGGTTTGTGTGCTCTGAACATCGTAGCACTTTTTGCGTTATACATATGCGTTTTTTTTTCTTGCTTATCTCTGATTTTGCCTTGTGTGCACTGACGCTTTTAGTTCTTTACAATCTTTTTTGCCGAGTGTTGGCTGCTTGCACCTTCTGTAATTTTCATGTAACCCCCCTTACTCAATGCCCCCGGGCCTGTAAGGTATTTTAAATAAATAAATAAATAATGAATAAATAAAAGGAAAATTAATATTTCTTCACTACCTGAAAAAGCTGTGGTGCGTAATGCTTGACTCGTCTTAGCGGCAAATTCTCATCTAATTTGTTTACGGATAGTTACGGTAAAACAACATTTACAGCCGTTTTCTGTAAGCCGTCCTATATCAAAATAAAGAGGCACTAGGACCTTGTTATGTTCTTTTTTTTTAACAGCGGAGTGTTGTTACTGGCCATAAAGTCCGTGTTGCAGAAAAAATACCAAGAAAAATTGGCCGCGTATCTGCTCCTTTCGTTGCAAATGTCGTCAAAAGACGATAGCCTTTATCGTCTATTGCGAAGTAAATGCCTCCCTTCGCTTTGCCGCTCACCTCTCATGTTGTTCCTCTTGCGTCGCGCTCCTCCCAAGGTAAAGACGCCAAAGGTTTGCTTAAATCATTTTAAATTTCCCGCGTTCCACTGCTTCAAACCGGGTGTCTCGATGCGAACGCTGCTGTACGGCGGAGACGCGCGTTAATCGAGGCGCCCTACTTCAACGTTTATAGAACCGCGTTTCCCTACTCCACGTGCGTTGCAAGCAGAACGTGGAACCTATCTAGTTGAACCTTGCGTAACTGTTGCCGGTTGATTTCTTAAATGGCGCAAGAAGCTATAGTGGCGCGGGCGACAGTAGGCGACGGCGCAGTGAATTCTTTTTCTGCAGTTGATGAAGTATTTAATTTCGCAAAAGCAAGCATGTTTGATTTTTTTATAAAGTAACACTGCAAATATCACTTCTGTATTGATTTGCTGTCTCATATTTGCGTAATATCTTGTTCTTCTTCAACAATGTTGACAAGTATGAACCTTACACCGGACATAGACGGGTAGATTTAGCTGTGACTATATAAGACTAATGGGCAGGCATTGTTTTGCTTTGGCCGGGTGGCTGAATCGAGTCACAGACAGACAGACGGACAGACATACAGACATACAGACATACAGACAGACCAAAATTTCTGGGTTTAAGGAGCCCAAGAAAGACTATCGTCTTTAAAATGCCGAGCGCTCGTGAGCGCGCCTCGCGGAGGCCGCCGAGCATTCCCGACACTCGCAAGGGGTTTAGCCAAAAAAAAAAAAAAAATCCGGCAAAAACACTGAAGAGTGAGAGAAAATTCATTCCGAGCGCTCGTGAGCGCGTGTCTCGCGGCAATCGCCGGTCCCGGCCCGCTCGCGCAGTGGCTTTAGCAAAAAAAAAAAAAAAAAAGAAGGACCTTTAGCGTTCGTCGTAATCGTGGCAACACTTGCTCGGAACGAGAAAGACATGTCATAGCGTACGCCCCTCGTTCGTTCGTCCTCGTGTCGTCCTGCGCATGCGCTCGGTACCGTAGAAGGGCTCTCGCGCGCGGCAGCGTCTACAAGACACCCTGCTTCGGAGAGGTCACCGCTGCTGCCGCATTCCCTAGAAGCCATTATGGATCATCGGAGACATGGCTACGAGTGTGCCACTCCTTCCCGAGACGACTTGCCAGATCCCGCCACCGCTGCCTCGAGTCGATGACGAAGAGCCGGTGGAAGTTTACAACGGTGAGTATGACTTTGCATCGACTACTAGCCGCGAAGACAACGACGACCTCTTGTATGCATATGACAACGGTTAGTAGCACCGCAACTATGCAAATAGACAATGATAGTGAAACTGCTGTCTCCGGCAATTCTCACCTACAACAGCTCTGTCATTCAAGTCTTGCGCATGAGTGCAAGCTTCCCTAAAATTTATTATCATTTTTTTCAATGCGCTAAACATTCTTGGTCTACGCTCGGTCTGCCGCCGGAGACGATCTGCTAGATCCTAGACCTAGGCAGCTTCGCAGTAATAAATAAATAAATAAATAAATAAATAAATAAATAAATACCCCGACATTCCGATTGCGGGAAAGCCCGACACAGCGGCACTCAACCCAGTGCCCGGGACGGTCTAAGCGGGGTCGTGGCGCTCAGCCGGGAGTGAAAGAAGAGCGAAAGAAGGAACACGCCTGCTCATGCACCGCTAATAACAATGTAAAAATACTTTTAAATATTTATTTTACGCCGCCGCGCAGCTCGCCGGCGCACGTGGCAGCGAGCAACGAACGGGTGACGCCCACCGGCGCGCAATAGTGCGTCAACTCGCCGGCCGTCAGTGCATGTAACGAAGAAGACGCCGCCGAGGCTCTCCGCCAAGTGCAAGGAGGCTCGCCTGCGGGCGGGCACACGCCCAATGTCAACCACCGCGACGAAAACAACGCCTGACGCCCCACTTTCTGAGTCGCGACGAAAAACGCAGCAAGAAAGCCCGCGCGCAGAGATAAAAATGCACCGCGAGCGGGCGAAACCGAGCGCTTAAATTTATTCTCCAACGCCCCTTGCCTCTCATTGAAGCAAGTTTTCTTTTTCATTCTTTTTAGCCGAAGTCTACGGCCTCTATTTAAACCGTCTCTTGAGAATTTTGTTTGTGGCGTTGCTTTTCTTTTGTTGGGAGAAGAAATGAGCAATGAGCATGCAACCGCAAGACAATTCATTTTGTTACCGACTCCGACCGCGAATATATAGCGCGCCTGGGCTACTGGACTGTGTCACCCTACTCTAGCGTTGATACAGTGAGATGAGGGCGATCTTTTTGTCCGTACCCTTTCGTCCCAGCACTTGCGGGTTTTGAGCAAGGGGTCCAGTGTCTAATGTCTGCAACAGGTGAAAGGCTGACTCCGACTTTTGGCAGTGTGCCTGAAAGTTTGAAGGTACAACCTTGGATCCAGGCTGTGATCTCTGCCTCTGACGCTTGTTGAGTCAACTAGATCTGACAAATTTACCTAAAATTACTTCCGGAGAAACCAGTTAACGTATATATATATATATATATATATATATATATATATATATATATATATATATATATATATATATATATATATATATATATATATATATATATATATATTGTAACAAAGATAGTGAGCAACCGTCAGAAGAGCACTAGTCTCCACGAGCGGGTATGTGTTCGGCTAAAGCGGAGGCTGACCTTCTGAGTGGCGTCAATCCCCCAGTGGGGATATGTCCCCGTAACGACACAGCGGCAGCTCCATCGACAGTGCTTCGGCGCGAGACCTCGTTTGGACTCTGAAACGGCCAGACCTCGTTGGTGCCTCTTGCAAGACCTGCCAATAAACCCCATTATAATATATATATATATATATATATATATATATATATATATATATATATATATATATATATATATATATATATATATATATATATATATATATATATATATATATAAGTAAAGAGTGGGATACACAGCAGGAACAATAACAAAGAAGGTTTACTTACGTAGCGGCAACGGAACTTGCCTTCATCAGAGTACAGTTACATGATTTGGTGTCACAAACATTCGGAACACATTTCTTATATAGATTTGCAGAAAACTGTGAGAAGGATCGGAAGATGTTTCGAAAACGGAGAGTATGCATGCCTATGTTACAACAACAAAAAGAGAGAGAAAGAGAGAGGGAGAGAGAAAGAGAGAGGGAGAGGGAGAGGGAGAGAAGGAGGGGGGGGGGCGTATTAACAAGGCAGCTGTCAAGGTTGCTCCACGACGGAGCAACGTACCTGGCATGGGTTGCAAGTTCAGACAGTGCGGAATACTAGACAATCGCGGTTTCAAAAGGCAGGGAAAAGTATACAATAAGGTATTCAGTGGGTGGGGAGACTGGTTCGGGCAGATCCATACAGGCATGAACGAAGAATGTGTTTTGGGTGTGCCCCCCGCGGATGGACAGAATAGATACAGTAAACAGAAGAGCATTGCACTGGAACGGGCTAGCAACTCAACAGGAAATAGGTATGGTCCATAGATCACAAAGGGTTAAATGTTTCTAAGTGGTGGGGGGAACGCGGCCCCCTTCCCAAGGACAAATCGCATTGTTGAGTCGCATTAGGGCAATAAAGCTGCTGTATTTGGGGAGTTTCGGTGAATTCTGGTGGGAAACTCAAGGGTAGGATTAATGAAGAATGTGATAAAAATTATGAGGTCGCCAATTTTATTCGAGAGATAAGCAAGTTAGTTTTCCGCAACTTTCATTAATACCAAGCGTCGCTGACACAAACTTATAAATGAGACAAGATTCCCGAACCTCGTGGTCGTGGTGGGTTTTGAAAGCGGATTCTAAAATTGTTGCTTTAAGATGTTCAAATGCATGACCGGAACCATTCACATGTCTTGGCAGGGGCAAATAAGGGCAACGTTTTGCATGAGAGCGGAGATTATTGAAACGTACTCGGAAGGGCGCTTCAGTTTGGCCGATATAGTGCTGCCTACAAACAGTGCACTCCAGAAGATATACGACATTAGCGGAGCTACAGTTAAAGTTACCCTTTATATTTACGTAGTAGTCTGAAGCCGTGGTGGTGGCATGCTGTGTAGTGGTCATCTGTGGGCATACTTTACATCGAGGTTTATTACAGGGCATGCAACCAGTAGTTTCCGGTCGGCTGATACTAGAGTTAGTAAGAAAGTCACCTAAATTCTTATTACGCCAGTAGGCAACGCGTGGTGGTTCGGGGAATATGCTTTTTAAGCGTTCACTTTGAATTAGGATATTGTGATGTTTGTGATGTGATATTGAATTAGGATATTGTAGTACGGTTGACACACTTGGAGCGGAGGCTGAGTGGGTTAGAACTAAGTTTGTTTGCGCGTTAACGTTCGGGGCTTTTTCCTTACAGATGTCGTTACGGTCTCATTGGTTGGCTCGCACAATGGCGTCGACGATAACTTGTTCCGGGTATTTCTTATTCAGAAGGGCGGTCTTGAGTTCTCGACAGTTTAAGTCAAAGTCGGCTTGGTTCGTGGCAGTATTTGCACTTCCAAAGTAGCTATGTCAGACATTGTAAGACAGCAATACCGTACAGCCAAGCCCACCGTTTTAGGAAACTTTGCACGAAGCAAGCCGACTTACGAAGCGTTCCACCGCGAGGCGTAAACGAGCGTCCCGGTGTATTAGTACCGTGACTACATGAGACGACGGTTACGGCGATGACATGAGACGCCAACAGAACGAGCCCCTAAGGGGCTTGGCCCCTAAAACTGAATTGAATCCAGCAATCCTCTATTACGATTATCGTGGGTGGACCGAGACAGGAGGGAAGCTGCGTGACAGGTGGTCGTGGGGGAGAGGCAGTTACGCGGCGAGGTCTGCAGAAGGCTACCGTCTTTCGACGACATTTGCATCGAAGTGAGCAGACATGCGGACATTTTATTTATTTATTTATTCATTTGTTGTAAGGTGAGCTACACTGGCCGAGGTTGAGCAGTTTCGCGTGGCTCCTGGAGAGCCGTGCTGCGCATGCGCGAGGAGCAGTGACGTCTCACGGCGCACAGCTGGCGCGCCGCAGCCACCGCCGTCGCGACTGGGTTGGATTAGATTAAATTAGATTGTATTGGATTTGGATTGTATTGGATTGCATTGGATTGGATTGGAAATCGTTTTAGCAGCGTACGCATGATAATCAGCTAATCCTAGACAACCAGGAAACCTAAAAATAACCAGCTTAACCTCAGCTCACGCTACGTATATGCTGGCATAGCCGAGCTAAGCCACTGCTAATTTTTTTTATTTATTTCGGCGTGTTCATATCCACTGCGAAGAGCGGGACAGACGCGGGCACGCTGTCCAGTGCGCGGCGTCAGCGGCCCAAACTCGGCCCATGTACGTTGTTCTTCCCGGACGGCACGGGCGAGGGTGCGACGCGGGGAGCACATATCCGGACGTGGTTTTTTTCCACTGACAAGCTCACCGTCGTATGTGTCACGGCTCGCCCCGACGTCGACGTCGCCTCTTCCCTGCACACACGTAATGGATTGACGCGCGCGGCGCTCTAGATAAATATATGCGGATTTATATATATATACACCCGCATCAAGGGTTCGGTGCCATAGTCCTGCGGCATTACTTTACTTGTTCGTCTTTGTATATGGCGAAGGGGTTGTTTACCGCTCGTTGTGCCAACTGTGAAGTGCACGGCATCTGATCATCCGTCTAGAATTCAGCGTAACGCGTTCCGTGGGACTTTTATTACTGTACGGAATGCAGGCGGCCATTTAAGGACTGCCGGATTTCGAGTCCCACATCGATGCAGTATGTTCCGTTTACAAATTTTTTGACAGCGAAATCTTCCCGCACCTGACTTACTAGTCCGTCCTGTGTGGCCGGGTACTGGAAAAGAGTCTTTCGAGAGCATAAGTTTGTTTCAGCGCGATTGTTTCTTTTCTGAGGAGCCATGAATGAACGAAACAACTTTTTTGATTTCGTACAGAAGCCAGACGAACGAGAAATGCGAAGTCATTTTCTTCATCAAAAAGCTTAAAGAACACAGTATCGGCCTCAGCTATTCGCAAACTTTCATCGACCGGAAATATCGGCCGTATGCTTAACTACGGAAAAATAGCTGCACAGATGTTTTTACTGTGACGCATGGTCCGTTCCTTGGACGCACATTTTAGGGAACACTTTCGAAAACGGTAACGAAAATTTTAGAAAATTAAATGGGTTGAAACGATCCGAGTTCAAATGAGAAGGGCGTTTTGGGAGTGGGTTGAAACGGTAACGGCTTTTTGGGAACGGGTTAAAACAGGAAGCGCCCAAACGGGAAGGGCGGTTGTGGAATGGGATCAAACTGTATGGGTTCAAACGGGAATGGGTTGCTTCGGGATACACCCGTGTGAGTGTGTGTGCGTGTGCGTGTGTGTGTGTGTGTGTGTGTGTGTGTGTGTGTGTGTGTGTGTGTGTGTGTGTGTGTGTGTGTGTGTGTGTGTGTGTGTGTGTGTGTGTGTGTGTGTGTGTGTGTGTGTGTTGTGTGTGAGTTTGCGTGTGTGTGTGTGTGTGTGTGAGTGTGTGTGAGAGAGAGAGAGAGAGAAAGCAGATACATCAGGATAAGGAGATGACGAAGATAGATGAGCGGAAGTGGGTAAAAAAATGTTTTGTTCACTCCGTTTGACATCTCCGTTTCGGTCTGCAATACTTACTAGCGGGCTGCTCGGTCGTATCGTCGGTTACATTTTAAGCGTCCGCTTTGCGCAATGGGAAATTACTAAAAAGAGATTTCGCCAACTTCCTGGTTTACAAATTCAGCTTCTAGAAACAGTGCAGCGTTGCTGGAGGAACGAAAGAAAGGAAGCGACGTTGACAATTGCTGCGGACGTAATTGTCGCCTGCCACGCGATATCGACGAGCGCTGCTTCACGTGTCTGCAGCGTGCGCCGGAGGTTTTTTTCTGTTTCGCCGGAATGTAGCTAGCCTTTCTTTATCGGTTCCTATGGCTAGCGCGTGCCTCGTGACAATGGCGGCATTCTTTAAGGGCTCGGTCGTATGTCAGGCACTGGATCTCCGCACTGCTTTCCATTTATAACTTCTTTGTCAAAGTAAAACTGGTGTTCTTAGACAGCAATGGCCGAAGTAATTTTAAGAACTGTGTTCCATACTGTCTTCACTTGCGAAGCTACAAAATAATTCGTCGCGGCACTTAACCCTCCTCACGTGCTTCGATGGCGAAAGCATTATGATTTCTCCTGGTGATACTTATCAAAAAGTCGTTTTTGTCATTTCTGTGTTTGCGTCTCTTCGCTTTCGTATCTTTGTATTGGGCTCTCCTCGCTGCATTCTTCGCTTTCTGGGCTTTCGCGTCGTCGTTTTTGCGTGATAGACTGTGCTTTGCCGGTACATAATAGCACATCCGACTGGAAGCGTCCACATTCTGCCAAGAGCGAGACACGGCGCCAATTTCTTCGACAGGCTAACTGACGACAATTCACTTCACTGCCACTCCCCCTCCCCTTACCCCCCGGAATCATCATGCTCCGTGGCTGGGGTGCAACTGTTCTACTCACGTGCCGTGGCGTGCACCTGTCACGAGATATGCCGTGATCGCCGCGCGCCGCCGCTGGTAACGAGCTGATGTAAGGTATATAGAATAGAGGAAGCGCAGTGGGTCCCTACTCTGGAGACTGGTTCGATTCCAAACGAACTCGAATCCTATTTTCATTTAGACCAGCCTAAGCTATCTGTGCACTTTGGCACAGGTTTCGACATTCATGCACCTGCCCGTTCTTTCTGCCAAACGCAAAAGCAACAGAAAGCGTCCACTTTCACTGTCCTCGGGAGGAGCGTACTGCTCATGAGGACAGTGAAAGTGGACGCCGACCTGGTTGAATGAAAGTAAAAGAGCAGCGTCTGAAAAGGAAGGCGAAAAGCCAATGCCGCGCAGCGTCTGAAAAGGAAGGCGAAAAGCCAATGCCGCAGAAGGACGCCTGTTCTGGTCGTCCGGAAAGACACACACACACAAAAAAAGATTATTCCAATTTCATAGGTATTAATAGCATTACTGAATAGAAACGCAGGTGGTAGGTGTGTACTCATACTCATGCAAACACACAAATGTTCTCCCGTGGATGACAGTTATTCTCACTGTTGAGACGGCAAGGAGAATAATTCTCCCCATCATTCCGCTGAATGACTGATCACGATCCCTCACGAGGACAAGGATTCTCAAAGTCCACTCCTTCACATCAAGAGGACCTCGTACCTCACTGGGGAAATGGGATTGCTGCTTCTTACGAGGATCACACTCATCATTCCGCTCCTCGAGAGTCGTGATCGCGATGGCGAGAAGAAGAAGAAGAAAAAAGAACGGAAAGGCCGGGAGGTCAACCAGGTGTAGAGCCCGGTTTGCTACCCTGCACTGGGGGAATGGGGTTCAGGGAATAAAAAGGCGGCAACGTATCTCCTTATACTTACGAGCAGACAAATGTTTTCTTCCAGCCAAGTGAACATCGCATTCTGTGATAACAAATATAAAAATCCGGGTCAAGTGTGCAACGACCGCCTAGGTATATGATTACTGAGCTCACCGCCTTTCGCCGTCACGCGTGCGGCATTCCAGACGAATCGTCACAACTGCTATCATATCTTCCACTTCTCGGTATTCACTTACCGACCCGGAATGGTAAAAAATAACAGCCGGCAGCGGCTTCCTCTCTTTTACCACATACTCTGTTTTATCATCCGAATGCGTGAAAAAATGGGGCGAAGGTTGGGGCATTCAGTTAGACGTTACAGACCGATAAACAGTCCTCACGGTCGCGTAAAAAATAACTATGCACGGTCAGGCTTCGGTCAATGGGCACAAGGTGAGTTCATTGCCGACGGGGTTACGTTAACGCTTTATTGTTTTTTACCACTTGTCATGCAGCGACTGCATATGCATTCCAGCTCCCCCACCACCCACATAGCACTCAAATTACAAATAAAACCAATGTGACCTTCGCAGCCAGGAATGTCAAAACCCCGAGGGTTCACACGTCCAAAGCATGGAAGGTACGCGTACGCATCGAGCAGGTGAAGCCGCTTTGAGCGGCATACAAATTAGGCACTCTTGCACATTGCTACGGAAAGAGTGACTGTTTTGACCTACCTGGGCCCGCATGACGATCAATCAATCGGCGCTCCCACAAAATGGGTTACCCGGTCAGAAGGCAAGGTCGCACGGAACTCCACTGGTACTCTTCTGTTAATGCCCAATAAACTGAACCGCGTTAGGGTAATACCTACACCAGCCGCGGCGGCTCAGTGGCTACGGCGTTGTGCTGCTGAGCACGAGGACGCGGGTTCGATTCTCGGCCGCGGTGGCTGCTTTTCAGACGGAGGGGAAAACCAAAACGCCCGTGTGTACGAGATTTGGCTTCACGTTAAAGATGCCCAGGTGGTCGAAATTAATCCTTCACTACGGCGCGCCTCATCGCCTGCGTTGCGTCGGCGCGTTAAACCCCACAGTCATATCAGTAATACCTACGTCTTTCTTCAGTGTCCGACGCAGAAAGCAAGAAAAAAGGAACTTAAGCAACACCCTGACACAACAACAACAATAAAACTCCGAAGGAACCTAAGCACTTCTCATCACTTGTAGATACGAAAGCATTAATGTCCAGTTGGTCTCCGTTTGGTGCTCCTTCGAGTTTTTCGCTTTGAGTAATTCTTTCGGGCTTTGCTGCGGGGTATCTGCCGTCTACTGACGCGGACTCATTTCTCGGTGCTGACGACTCCGCGATGCATTTCAAGAAAATTAATGCGTCCCGATTTACCTTTACACGACTTTTTTATTTTAAGAAATACAATACAGTGCATTATAGAAAGTGCAGTACAGTGAAGACACCTGGGATTACCCTGATCGGCCCGAGTAGAGAAGGAGGTCAGATTACCTCTCGGCAATAACTTTTTCAAAACACTTTTAATTCTTTAAATCACTGCATCCATCTTCCGTAGGTAGGCCTCTGCGCAGTAATGCGAAACATAGGGGAGATATGAGACAGAAAAAAAAAGAAAAACGCTGGCGTTCTTCTGTACTAGTAAGACCACGCCGCCTCCAATTCTCACAATTTTCTTTTCCGTCTGTTTCCACGAATGCAGAACAAGTGTAAAGCTCGAACAAATGTTCACTTTCGCGCTGCATGGACTACATCTTGTGGTCGCATACTGCGTGAGCCTTTTAGCACGAAAGTGTTTTATTCCCGGATACACGAAGATTTCTCATACGTCATATCCGTCACGGAAGTGACGCCAGTACAACGAAGCAAGCGGCATGTAAAGGGTGCACCCCTGCACACAGGGTCTTCTTGTGGGGAAGCAACCTTTAGTACTAAAGTAAAGCACTTTTTAGTAAAGTAAAGCACTATACTAAAGTAAAGTATAGCGTACTCTTTAGTACTAAAGAGTACGCTATACTTAGGGTTGTTCGTTTTCGGGTTTTATATCTTAACACGAAAGTGTTTTGTGACGGGATATACCAAGATTTCACTGACGTCATATCCGTCACGGAAATGACGCCAGTACACATTTTCCCAAGCGACCCGCCAGCAGGAAGTCGCTCGCCAAGCAGTACCACAAGACAGCCGCCGACCCGCAAATCATGCTCAGCTGCTGATTTCGCTGCACATTTCACTTTCGTGTTTTACCGATCCCTATGACATAGGAGTCAACGACATTTTTACTAGCTCTTACAGCAAGATAACCCGTTTCCGATGGCAGCTGCTTCACTGCGAGGTCCTTTACCCATCCACTCGTAAACAAAGTGTGGGCCTTGCGGGACTTGCAGATATTCATTTGTTTCTGGGTGACGTAATTCGTGGTAAAAACAAGGCAATCAAACATGTCCGCGAAGGTCGTGGCGGGCGAGTTGGCGTCCGCGCTCACATCTCTTCCGATGGAAAGCTGGCACGCGACGCCGTCGCACTTTTCGGTCTTAGACTCGCATGGAGCTCTCGCTGGTCCGACAAGGCAGTCGAAGTACGGCGGCAGAAAACTACCCTGCTTGATTTTAGACATCTCGCGCCGCAACGGATTACTAGCCGTCAACGTGCCGCTATAGAGTAAACTAGAGTACTGCGCACAGCAGGGTTGAAAGCTTCCTACTACCCGTGGAGGTACTCAGAGATGGCGGAGAAGCGAAAGCGGCGTAAGTGACGTCACGTAAACAGTGTGTACACTGAACAGCCCAGTAAAGTTCGCCGCGAAGTTATGTCCAGACATGTGCTTCGCTCAGAACACCAAAAGGGCTTTCAATGCTCCTGCAGCCTCACTAGGGCCCGACCACGGACCCAAAACACGCCTCAGCTCAAGCCTCCGTCAAGCGGACCACGTAAAGATGTCTTTGAGCACACACGTATGACATGCTCCACCTTCTCGTGCGCCACGTGTGTGGCAAAGTGTTGAAGAGGCCTGCTCGATTGTTTTGTTGCTCCAAACGTGCCAGTGCGCTCCCGAGGCGCCGCAACTCGTTCCACCCGACGCCTCGGCAGCCACACTCCTCGACATTGAATGTGAGCGTCAGCGGGCGTCCCGTGGTACGCGCTTGGCGAGCGCTCACAAATATAGCGCAAGGTCAGCGGATCCGTTTCCGCAATCTTCTCCCCGGCTGCTAGCAGTGCCTCTCGCTAAGCTGCCACGCTTCCTCCACGCTCTCGCTTCCTGAAGGTGTGTGTGCCGACCCCGCCGTGACTGCCCCCCTTCCCCCCGCCGCGTAACCACGGAACGCGCCGAAGGCAAGGAAGCCCTTCCTGCCCGTCAAGCTGCGGACGAGTCGCTTCCTTCGTTGCCTGTCGAGCCTGACAGCTCGCGGTTAACTGCGTTTTCGCTCACAACCAGTGCAAACGCGAAAACAAAGCTGTCACCCGGCTTCCGCGTGCCGCGCACTGCGCTGCCTATGCTGCTGCTAGTAGACGGAGTGCCGAACCTGTCGGCACTCCAAACTTTCCGGGCAGCCGGGGAACTGCAAAAAGAGGGAACGTTGTGAATGCATGTGCGCGATCTGGCCTTCTTTTCCTGCCTTTAGCGCGAGATTCTGATGGGCCATCTCTGAAAGCGAAATCTGCTTTCAAGGACAGTTATTTTTACACGGAGCAGCAATCGGCGTTTAACTAACCGTGCCATACGTTGTTTTCTTTATATGTCTTGCGTCGCACGCGACAGAAAAAAAAAACATTTACTGGCAGGCTTTATTTATCAATAGGCAGACTCAGTGACCTCGTTCGCTCTACCCCATTAACACAAAAATTACGTGTACAGAAATATGGATATTTGTTGGTACTAGTAAAGGAACTTCATGTCGCGTAAAATACACACACAGACACGTGTATGTGCGTGCATGTACGTGTGTGCGTCGTACGCGCGTTCGCATGCGCGCGCGGCCGCATGTGCACTCTGCTGCATTTGAATAAAAAACAACACCGTCGTCAACTTTCCTTTCAACGCTTTTGGCATAACTAGCCATGCCATGACACACCAAGGGTGACCTTATTTTCGTCACTAAAACTAACGGCGGAATATATTTACCCGTCTCCTGAGTCAGCATGCAACGTGCTGCTGCTGCTGCTGCTGATGATGATCCTTGGGGAATAGCACATACCCAAACGGGGGATCGGCAAAACATTGGGGGTGTGAAAAAAGATGTTATTCTTCCTAACAATCGTCCTCATCTTCATCGCTTTTGTGATAGCGGCATCGGGAGAGCCTCTTTGCAAACGGTTCCGTCGCATCATGCTGTTTTGAGTAAAATAAAATTAAAAAAAAAGAACTTTAGACAAGTTAGATAAGCTATATGATAGCTTCAGGTTAGGTTTAGGTAGATTACGTGACGTTGAACAGTCTTACTAGGTACATGATGCTGCGCAACGACCCGAAAACAGACTCTCCCACTGAAATCATCCACCAAGAAGGACATCATTGCCATCATCATTAGCAACATCGGCTAAAACCATCGTCGTTCTCTTCTTCTAACTCAAAGGCGCGATCGAGATTGCGCGCACCAACCTCTTGGCATCTCTGTCATCTGCAGCAATCGGTTCCTCTTTCACTACCGGCTTGGCCACACGGTGAGTCAGTCATGCAAACATGTTAATACTTCCAGGTTCCACGTTGTAACTATGCTGAAGCCTCTAGCATCGTTTGTGTATTTTCTATTCTCCCTGCCCTGTTAATGGGTCACCGGATTGCAAAAGGTGAACGCAGGTTCGTGTTCCCTGACACGTATAATTTGCGTCTGCTCTAACGCACGCAGGTTGATGTTTTGCTTGAAGTGCTCCGCCATGACCTGCTGAATGAGCACTAGCATACTTGATTGTTTCAGAGCTCTTTCCTTTCAATTCCCGCTGTTTCATTCTCGATTCGGTCTTGAACTTCTTCCTCCTCGTATTTGTTTTCGTCAACGTTTTGTGATATTGCGGTCGTCTGGATCCTATTGGCCTCGAGGACATACCGTGGCGCCACCTACGAGTGACGTCACTCGTAGGACACCGAATCGTGTTGTCGTCTGCTACAACACATTTCCCCTGCTTATGCGGAAGCGTGTTTTTTTGTTGCGGCCACCGTCTCGTCCGCTCCTTGTGAATTTGATGCAAATTACCAAAAAAGTTGTCTGTAAACCAAATAATTCGGTCAAGCAATCAGCGACTCGCTTGTTCCCGGCGACACCGCCGCGTTTAGGTACTAGTTGCTACCAACGCGACCCACAGCTCTTACATACGCAGCTAGCTAACGCCAAGGACGATGCAACTGATGTCGAGAAAAGTACGCTGTAAATTCATTACGAAATACTTGTGACGGGACATGTGTGTGCAAGCAAACACCTTGTAACAGCGACGGAAACGCGTCGCTCACTTATGATCTCACCGCGCGAACTGCTCGTATTGCCTCGTAAATGAATGACGCGAGAACGGTGATCAGATTGCTTCGCCGTACATGCTTAAAAGTATTGTTATGGTCTGCAGTTTGGCTTAATCAGTGCGTATTTCCCCTACGATGTTTTTATAGTCATGCGCGGATTTGATTAACGATCACTGCCGTAGCCTGTACTCTGCACGGCTGATGTTTACTTTTCGCGACTTTTCCGCAATGCATGAACGCGAGTTTTTAACGCCTTCGAGCGGGTTCGGACAAGGTTATATTTAGTTTTCATTAGGTGCTCGGCGTGGTAACTTATAATTGCAGCGTGTTTTGTATGTTTACAGTAAGCGGGCATTTCTCAAGCATCAATTTCGAAATTCGCGACTTCTCACAGAAGGCGAGGCTGCGTACGAGGCGAAACACGTCGTTAATGATCTGGGTAATGGGGATATTTAGAATAGGAGAACCGAGCGTTGGTGGCCCCCAAGAAGTTAGAGGAACCCAAACGCAACACGCGCGTGCGCGACGGGAGGGCCTTCGCCAACAGCTCGCAGCCGGCTTCGGATGCACGTAATCGGATGTTGGAAACTTTAGGCTTGGCGTCGCAGCAGATATTTCATCGCCGTTGGAGTTGCGAGTGACAGTCCCTAACAGAACGTTTCCCCGCGCTGGGAACTCTGTAAGCGCGGTGATTTCTGTTGAAGCGATCGACGATCAAGATACCTGCACGGCCTCGGCCGATTCTTGCGCGCAAGCATAGCCATCTTTCGGCCGCTCGCCGCACCGTGCGTGAACGGGCCGGGCGCTGCCGGGATCCAGTAACACTGACCTCCGCGGCCAGTCGGCGTAAATCGCGGCAGATATTTGAGCATCGCTTTGAAAACCACAGCTGATGACACTGCCTATCAGAATTTTTCATCACACTAACATCCACTTTCACCAATCTGGAACTTTTACACGACTTGTGTGATTTTAAAAAGCGGCGACAAGTTGTTGCTGCCGCGACCTGCGTCGGTTCGAGCCGCACCGTCGGCTGTGCAGGCAGGCACGGCGGGTGCGTGTGCTTCTGCGAGCCGTAAACGCTTCACGATTTCCTGCTTTATACATTTCTTGCAAACAAGGGAAATCTAGAAACTTCACTCGACGATCGTCGTAGTCCACATTGTTGATCGGGGAAACAAGCCGCTGCTTACGCTTCGGTCGCATGCGTAATACACCACCACGCTCATGGTGTTTGCGGATAATCTACCACAGTTGATACGATTATAGTCACTATTAGGTCGAACTGCGCTTGACGCACTGAGAATTAACTTCAAACGAAGGAAAAAAACACGAAAATACTTTTAGAACGCGCTTCCTAAGCGAAGTGTCACGCGCTGCAAGCCACCTACGCAGCAAGATATTTATTTATTTATTTATTTATTTATTTATTTATTTATTTATTTATTTATTTATTTATTTATTTATTGCACTTTTTGACTGACTAAAGAGATTGAGTCGGCTACCTGTTTTCTAAAACATTTTACAATAAGCCTACGCGCCTATGTTGCCGGGCTTGATTGGAGTTACAGAGAACACCCACGCCCAGGTCGCTTAATACGTGGGTGTGAAAGCGTCATCATCGCCGTCCCTTTACCTTTGTGTTTTTTCGTCTTGTATTCGTTACTATGACTAAAGCATTGATCAACGCCCTTGTTGGCCCCATGCTAAGACTTAATGTTTGGCAGCTTTAAGCTTAACGACCTGCAAAGCAACACCCCGTTCACTCAACGTAGAGCTGCGGGCACTGTTTGATGACGTTCAACTTGAGGGCGTACCATTAGGCCTAACGTTGGGCCGCCACATACCCGCGTCCCTCCTCCCGCTGCGCCGCCACCAGTTCGGATGGTCCCTAGCAAGCGTTGCCAAAGTTTCATCTAACGTCCTCGAAATCCGGGGATGTAGGGTACAAGTGCTTTCGCAGTGGAAAAGTTTCGGTCACTTTTTCTGTGAGGTATGAAGTGGGTCACATGCTGCATGCCGGACGTTGCAAAGCTGGAATCATTATGGCGCTTGTGCAGATATATGCTAGCGTTCTGTCAGCCCTACATGTTGTGACGGGTGAAATTCCGGCGAATCGTTCTCACTTTCACGCGTCAGGTGTGAGATGGCGTGATTGTTTGTGTTGGGAGCACGCAGGATGACACACAACTAGCGGCACTACGTTTCCGCCCTTCATTTCTTCCTCGGCTTAAGTGGCAAAGCGCTATGTGACTGCCGAGGAATCTCATGAGCGCGATATTCACGTTGATCATTATTCCGCATCGTCAAGTCGGTGGGGAGGGGTCCATACCTCGGTTGGTGGGAAGGCAGTCATAATGAAGGCTATGATGGTGCATCGTGACCCACGCATGTTTGCAAAAATTCTGCTTTGGAGCCAGGTATACATCGTCATCATCACAATCATCATCACCACAATAATCACCATCATCATTATTATAAGCCTCATAATCAGCTTGTCTTATGTCTAGCGCAGGGTGAAGGCCTCTGCCATTGACTTCCAATAACGCAGTTGGAATCCATTTTCCACCACCTATCTTCCTTATCTCAACCCCTTATCTTGATATCCGTCTTCCCCTACTTCTAGTCCCGTCCCTCGGTAGCCACTCCGTTACCGCGGTGGTGTGCGTACCGGTAACGCAACCGAGACATAAGAAACTTGTGGATAAGCAGAACTCAACAGTCTCGAATGCTTGTTACCTTTGGTGGTCTGCGTCAGCCGAAAATTATATTGATCAGTATGCAATCGCGGTGGAGGGACTTGACGACGTACGCGAGGAAAAAGTATGTGCTGCTGCTAATCTGTGAATAAATACCCGAGTTTACCTGACCGTGCACGAACCAGCTTTTCCTGAGCACGCGCTCGTGTGACGCAGACACGCTCACAAGCACTGTATACGTTATACGGTAGCGAAATTCCCCGAATCTATTGTGCAGCCGGAATATGGGTCGATGGCTCACTCAGATTCTTGCCCTACAGGCCGGTAAATTCGTTTCACGCAGTTACACCACTCAAGGTTGTGTTACAGCGTCATTTACACGATTTCCGCACACAAATCAAACGCTTCAAAGCCTTGCATGCATGTTTCATTATGGACAGAGATGCTAATGGCGAGGCTTTGTTTTTACATACAAATTCCATCGTATTTCTTCTCTGTGTAAACTATCTCGTTAGCAACTTTCAGTGACAGTACTGCATACAGGCTGAATTTAAGCTGCACTCCCAAGCCCACCAGTTTCACGAGGCTTTCTTAACACCTGGGCTCAGGACCGGTGTTTCCTGGCCCGGCCTGTCATCGAGCCCTCGGGCGTACGGCTTCCGCTCTGTTCCACCGACGACGTTCTCGGCGCGTTCGAGTCCCGGCATGCTTGGCGACCGCTGGCTGACCATGTGGGTGCTTCTGGCCGCCGCCCTGTGGTATGCGAAGGCGGAGATGCTGGACGCCGAAGCGGACCCAACATTCGACGAGCTCGAGGACATCCGCAACCGCTACAGCGCCATCGAGATCGTCAGGGACACGGAGTACGTATCGTTATCCCCTAAAGCAGTGGTTCTCAAATGAGGTTCCGCGGACCCGCGGGGGTCCGCGATAGCATTCCAGGGGTCCGCGAAGCTCCCCGCAAAACTTTTCACCCGCCCTTTTTCTCTCGATTTCGCCAGCATTTTCTGATGATGATGATGATTGCTATTGGTTTCCCCTTTGAAGCGGGGCGATGACATGTCATCTTACCAAAAAAGGACTAATACAACCATGTTTTACACTCTTGGTTTAATACTAGCGCTGCTTAGGTTTAATACTAGCGCTGCTTTCTTGCAATGCAAAAAGGTGGCTCCGCCGCATTACATGTACATTTAGCTTCTCCGCGTGGCACATATTTTAACATCTGCATTTTTCACAACACGCCAGCTATGAAAGAAAAAGAAAACAGACCCACAAAAGGCAGCATATAGGTGTTTAGAAGACTTATAGATTCAAGTACAAATTGTTTGACATTATGGCACCGATCAACATACGCTCCATCGTGGGGTCCCCCATCACTATCGCAAGCCCAAAAGGGGTCCCCGGGGCAGTCATGGCGAAGAACCACTGCCCTAAAGATTTACAAGATTCCTGAAACCCACGCGCAGTTGAGCAGCCTGTCGATCGCACCGACCATTATAAGAGGACAGCACTGCGCAACGTGTTACCGCTCATAAGGCGAAACGAAAACTCTTTCACATCCTATAACAACAAAACATAATGAGACGGGTAGTGTATTCGTAAACACGAAAACTCACTCGCGAACACTCGTCAATTCCTTTTTTTTACGTTAGTGAGGACAAGTAATGACACGACACCGCCCCGCTCTTGAAGATTCAATGACTTGGGGTTGCACTCAGCCATCTACTGTTCAGTCAATGCCTGTCATGAGGTGCCGGAGCGTGTTTCCACCCCTGATTCATTTCAACCGTAAGTGAGGGTGGAATGAACCATGCACCGCTGCCTCTTACGAACTTCGTCCCGCCCATCACTCGATTTGCTTGCTATTTCCGTTCGAGTGAGAAGGAAGTGATGATGACGTGATGAGTCGAGTCATATTCGCGGCCCATTTATTATTATTCCGCTTATTCGTTATACACCTGCCGAGGAGTAATCACGTTCAAGTTTGATACAACGGAAAGCAGCTGGTATTACTGCGCCCATCGAACTGGCATTCACCAAGAGCCAGGAGGGATATACAGTAGCCGACCGATTTTTCGCACCTGGAGGGGAACGATAGATAGCCCGAATAAAAGAGCAGTCCGAAAAATCCACGAGTCACAAAAAAGAACTTTATTTCTTTTAAATAGGATTGAAGAAGTTGCGAATGGTTCCTTGCCTTAAATTCCTCCTTTGTGTGGGGACGTCTGCTTGCATCTCTACGTTTACGTTTTCTTCGTAAACGTTGGACAACAACGCCAAAGCGTTGGCAACGTCTAGCGTTGATGGTTGAGAAATTACACGCAAAATTATGTCCTTTACGACTAAATGCCAAATCTGCGACTACATGCAAAATTATGCTCTCCAAGATCAAAGTTTGTTACCCCAGCTGGAGTCAAGCCGATCCGCAGTTAGCCAGGTGGCTTAGTATTCAAAATGGCGTCGTCTTCGAGTCGAACCGTGGTTCTGTCGCGAAAAAGTTTGACCGGAAAATTGAACTTTCGGCTTTAATTTCTCCGAAATATCCGTAGTTCATATACATTGCTGCTATGGGACAACTTGCGGTTCCTCGAGAAAGTCGGGAATATCCAACAAGTCCCAACTTTCGGAGTCCGGAAAAACGGTCGTCTACTGTATATGTCTTCGTCAAACTCCTGCTGGGCGTCGCGTACCTGTCTATTGCCGCTGCAGCATCCAAGTGTTCCGCCAGAACGTGGATGCTCCTTTCTTCACGAAAAGCTTTGAGCATGAGTCGAGTTGGTTCCTGACAAGTGTGATGACGAATTAGAGGGCAGTGTTTGTCTATCCGGTGTACCTGCAGTCGTCCGTCTCTGTCCATAGACAACACCAAAGCTGATCCTCCACTTCTTTCTTGCGCCTTTGGTTGCACTGATGTTTTCGCCACTTTGGTCCCGAACCTACGCAGTATTTTTGCCGCTTTCGGGAAATGATTGCTGTGGGAAACTAACGCGACCATTTTCACTCTAGCGCGGAAAACTACGCTAACAATACATTTCCAGTTCAAGGCCTCATGGAACGAATTTGCTTGCTCTAGTTTATCTACATGCGTAATTTCATGTTGGTCACGTCCCACAAAACGTATCGTATGATACCTTTTCTCTCTCTCTGGATCACTCGGTCACGGTGGTGCCTTGAGGCGCCTCCGACACACAGACACAGAGTGCATATTCCGGCGCCGTTGTTTTGCATTACGTTCGTGTCGTACACGTCTGCGTACAGTAAACGGGAATCTCGAACAAAGAAGTATAACTGTTAGCTGCTTTTTTCCATAAAGGAGCTTGGAGCGAGAAAACCGAGTTCTGTCGCATTCTCCTACTTCGTTCCTCCTTTGTGTTGACACACTCGTGTTCTTCTTCTGCAGGCACATAAAAAGAGATCTGTCGCGTGTCTTGGACCTGGCGCAACACGGGGATCTGGACACTGAAGAAACAACGTTTCTTTTCATGAGGTAAGCGTTTGCTAGTCTGTTTTACGGGTTCTTTGCGTAGGTCGATACATATAAACTGCTCGAACCGGAGCATCCGGACCGCAATAAAATAACATGCTCGCATATTTTAGTGAAAGCGCACTACACAGTCGAACCCGACTATAACGAGCCGGATAGAGGAAATTATGCTATATATTGAACAAAAATGAATCAGTTACGGAAATACACGCGAAACATATTTGTGGTAACTGGTACCACCTGGGAACAATGTACATCCACGAGATGCCGCGACGAGAGTGCCAATAAAAGGTAGAGCGCGTGACCTGTGGGTCAGAGTGCCTACGCCCCCGACAGCGGCTGTTATGTCCTGACTGCCGCGCGCTATGTTTGCGGGACCGGTCACCGCAACTGGCGACGAGGAAAAATGAGTCAAGTGAACGGCGACGCACGAGCAGCCATGCCGGTCATCGGCAAGATAGACGAGTTCAACGCGGACACCATGGATTGGACGAAATACCGGGAGCGGGTGGAACGTTACATCACGGTGAACGACGTCTCCGACGGTAAGAAGACGGCCGTATTTCTGACCTGTTGCGGAGCCGCGACGTATTCGTTGCTACGAAGTTTACTGGCCCCAGGAAAACCTGCACAGACGAACTTAGCAACAGTTTTTGAAGCTTTCAACAACCACTTCTCGCCAAGGGTGTCGGAGGTGGTAGGAAGTTTCAAGTTCTTTTCAAGACACAGGCGGGAAGGGGAGGCGGTGGGGGACTACATAGCATCTTTGAAGCGACTGGCCGAAGACTGCAAGTTTGAGTCATTCCGGAACCGCATGCTACGAGACCAAATCGTCAGTAGCATTAACGACGTCCCGATGCAAACGCGGTTATTAGAAACAGCTGATCTTAACTTAAAAACCGCGATAAGTACGGTGAGGGCCATCGAAGCTGCTTATGAGGATTCCTGTACGCTGAGCGCTCAACAAACACCACAGCCCGTGCCAGCCCAATTGACAGTCGAAACGGCCACGGTGTCGGCAAACATCGTACAAACGGGGCACCGTGAACGCGGGTGTTTCCGCTGCGGCGGTACCCATCAAGCGCACCAGTGCCAACACGTGAACTCAGTCTGCTACAAATGCGGGCGGCAAGCATAGAGTTAATACTACTGACTCGCGGCAAGGGCATCTGGCAAGGGTGTGCACGACTGATCAAGGGCTAACAGATAAACAGATTCGCCGCCCAGTTTCGAGGCGCGTGAATACTGTTGATGAAGCGCGCAAGGCGGAAGACAAGGCGGAAGTGTATGACCTTTGGCCACTACAGACGGCCGGACCGGCGCCAATGCGCATTGCGGTTATCGTTAACAGCGTGGCGTTAGAAATGGAACAGTGTGTCAACAATAAGTGAAAAGAAGTTCACACAACTGTTTCCTTCGGCCGTTTTGGAGCCATCCGACGTGCAACTTCGGAGTTTTTGTGGAGACACGCGACCAGTCGCTGGGAAGTACGCGGCAACTGTGAAGCTAGGAGAAGAAGAGAGACAGCTGCCACTGTTTGTGGTAAAAGGACCTTGCCCCACATTGTTCGGTAGGAGCTGGATGAGAGAATTTAAATTAGGGATCAGCAAGCCGGAATCCATTTGTTCCGTGTCGTCTGCGGAAGAAGCGGTGGCTCGGTTCCAGGAGGTGTTTTCTGAAGGGTTAGGCACGTTCCGGGGGGTTAAGGCTCGCATCATGGTGCCACAGGACGCTACACCCAGATTCTTCCAACCCCGGCGGATGCCTTTTGCTCTGGAAGATAAGTTTGAGGAGTCGTTGAAGAGACTGGTCCGTCAAGGCGTGGTCCGACCAGTGAAGTCTGCCAAGTGGGCAGCACCCGTTGTTCCGGTGCTGAAACAAGACGGGTAGTTGCGCATATGTGGCGATTTCAAGATAACGGTCAACCCCGTAGCACTTCCGGAAATGTATCCGTGCCGCACATTGATGACTTGTTCACAAAACTCCAAGGAGGAGTAAAGTTCACAAAGCTACATTTAAGGACGCCTACCAGCAGATCGAGCTAGATGAGGAATCCCAGGAGTTTGTCACCATCAATACCCCAAAAGGGTTGTTTCAATACACGAGACTGCCATTCGGGGTCACCTCAGCGCCTGCAATATTTCAACGAGAAATGGAAAACCTTCTGAGGGGAACAGATCATGTCGCAGTATACTTCGATGACATCTTAGTAACTGGCGACAGTGACAACACACACTGGGGAAATGTCTGCAAGGTACTGGAACTCTTGCAAGAAGTGGGCCTGAAGCTGAAACTCTCGAAATGCAAATTTTTGTTACCCGAGGTCGAGTACTTGGGTCACATAATAAGTGCTGCCGGGATAAGTCCAAATCCCGCGAAGACTGAAGCGGTTGAGAAAGCTCCCAAACCACAGGATGTCAAAGAGCTGCAAAGCTATTTGGGTTTGGTGAATTTTTACAGAACGTTCCTCCCGAATCTTTCAGATGTGCTACAGCCATTGAACCACTTGCTAACTGCTGGGACCAAGTGGCGCTGGACTGCAGTCGAACAGGGAGCATTCAGTCGTAGCAAAGAAATGCTCGCTTCCGCCCGTGTCTTGGCCCACTACGACCCCTCCAGACCAACTGTGTTGGTCACTGATGCTTCCCCTCATTGCCTGGGGGTGGTTCTGGCACAACGAGAGGTTTCGGGAGAGGAGCGGCCGATAGCCTTCGCGTCACGAAGCCTTACCGCCGCAGAAAAGAACTACAGTCAGCTGGATAAAGAGGCACTTGGACTCGTTTTTGGGGTCACAAAGTTTAGACAGTATCTGTGGGGACGAAAATCTGAAGCGGTTACCGACCACAAACCTTTGCTGGGTCTGTTAGGCGCTGGTAAACGAATTCCTGAAACTTGCTCGCCGAGGGTTCTTCGCCGGGCGTTGCTGCTGGCAGGGTACAACTACAGCCTGAGCTATCGACCCGGAGGCCTGATAGCCCCTGCGGATGGGTTGAGTCGGTTGCCTTTTCCAACAACAGGATGTTCTGCAGGGGCCCCGGCAGAAGTGTTCATGCTGGAAGGTGTATATCCCCGTGTGCTGTCACCCAGAGTGGTTGCTGAAGCCACTGCTAGAGACCCGGTGCTGTCAAGGGTATTACAGGGTTGTGGTCTGGTCAAGTTCTAGACGCGAGACCAGAAGGGGGGGGGGGCGACGAGTCCCGGTTCAATGAGATGAGTGTGCATCAGAACTGTGGGCTGTGGGGCAACCGTGTTTTGGTACCCGCCTGCCTCCAAGGGGAAGTCCTCAAGTTACTGCATGAGAGCCACCCTGGGGTCTCAAAAATGAAGGCTGTCGCACGAAGCCATGTGTGGTGGCCATCGTTGGACAGCGACATCGTGGCCACAGTACAAGGGTGGGGTGCGTGCCAACAGCAACAGCGACCATCTAGACCAGTGCCCCTGATGCCATGGCCGTTCCCAGACAGGGCATGGTCAAGAATTCACGTGGACTATGCAGGACCATACAGGAACTCTTACTTTTTTATTGCAATAGATGCTTTCTCCAAATGGATTGAGGTGTTCCCAGTTTCATCGCCATCAGCGGGAAGCACAATTGCAATCACGCGAGTCATGTTTGCGAATCACGGCCTGTCCGACATGGTGGTATCGGATAATGGCCCCGCGTTCGTGAGTGAAGCATACGAGATATTCCTGAAGAAGAACGGCGTGAAGAGGATGCTGGTGCCTCCCTATCATCCTGCCTCTAGCGGTGTTGCATAGAGAGCTGTGCAGACAATGAAAGTGAAGCTACAGAAAGTTGGCACGGGGGACCTACACGCACAAATTGCCCGAATACTGTTATCCCATCGGTCTACTCCCCACTAAGTCACCGGGTGTTGCCCGTCCGAACTCCTAATGGGATGGAAGCTCAGGACTGCGTTGGATCTGCTGCGGCCGGATCTACGAACAACAGTCCTCCAGAAACAAATCGCTCAGAAGAGGGATTATGATCAACGAGCCAAGCCTAGAGCGCAAGCACAACCGGGAGACAGGGTATCCGCAGGGAATTTTCGTCCAGGTCCGAGCTGGATGCCTGCCACAGTCACCAGGCAACACAATTCCCAGACGGAGCTTTAGTTGGATGATGGGCGACAATGGACCCGCCACCTGGATCACGTAAGGCAACCCCAGCCGATACCAGGCCGGCACAGCCTTTGTGGCTCTGGCACTCAAGGCACCGAGCTACAAGTACCGCCGTCGTCAACTCCAGGGAACACCGAGGACAGTCTCTATCCCCACGTGGTGCCAAGTTTGGCTGAACAAGTGCGTCCCTCCGGTGCGTCCTTCCCACTGGAGGCCAGGGACATAGGTGCACCGCGCACAGAGTGTGCCTCGTCTCCTCCCACACCATGGCTTCGTCGGAGCACCAGGGAATGCCGTCCTGTGCTTCGGTATTCTCCGTGACTTTAACTGTTCCTGTGCGTGGGGGTTCTCCTTGAACCTAAACTTCTGTTAAAACTGTTGTGTTAAGGGGGAAAGTGTGGTAACTGGCACCACCTGGGAACAATACACGGAGGAACTCCCATGTACATCCACGAGATGCCGCAACGAGAGTGCCAATAAAAGGTAGAGCGCGTGACCCCGACAGCGGCTGTTGTGTCCTGACTGCCGCGCGCTATGTTCGCGGGACCGGTCACCAGAATATTCCTTATAACGAACTTCACATCTGATATATCGAACTCAGCGTGCCTAGAATGGCCGCCAAAATGCATGGTCTCGGAGCGGCGATCGAGATGTTGATTGGCCGCGACCACTGAGAAAAGGCCGCGACTGAGACACTGCGCCTCGTATGGAGCGACATGACGTCCGACACTTTCCGTAACTGTTTCCGACGCGCGGAACTCACGACCGAACCCGTCCAGTCAGTGAGTCCGGACCAAGATGACAGCTCGCCAATCTTCCCGATGCTGTGCCGAAAGGAGTGTCCTTCGAAGATTTCCTGAGTGTCGACGACGACGTTGCCGTCACGGTAAGCCCCTCGGACGCGGGCACCGCCAGCAGCACCATCGTGATGCTGCTGAAAAGAACCGAGGAGGCAGAGGATGTCGCGAGTGAAAGCCGCCCGACGCTTAATGAAGTGCTTTCGGCAGTCGATGTGCTCCGCCAATATTTCTTCGATATTGAAGGACACGGACTTGAACTGGTGCAAACAACGTGTCGTGTAAAGAATGCTGTGCTAGTTGACGCTGCTAAAACTAAAGGGAAAACAAAAATCACCGCTTTTTTTGCAAGTAGGCAGTTACGGCGTTAAGGCGGAAATAACTTTATCATTTGCAATAAATCCATTGCTTTGTCTATGGTAATGAGTCTAATGGCCTGCTTTATTTGGTTCGTTTCTGCATTCGGGGATGGCAAGGGGGTTTCCGCGTATTGCGAACTCGTAACAATAAATTCGTTATAGGCGGGTTCGGCTGTATAGAACTATTGGAGGTACCGAAATAATCGTGGCGCATATTGCAGTTCGTTACAACCGGGTTTGGCTGTATAAACTTGTTGTGTTCTCAAAGTTAAGGACTATTTCTTTCACGCTGGGGTATCATAAGTTTAGAGCTGGCGCTAGAAAACTTCCATCCCTCGAGGAGAAGGGAAGAAAAAAAATGCGCACCCTCCCTCCTAAGCTTCTCTGTGTCCTCCCTTTCCTGTACAACTGCGTTCCCTATTCCCCACACCCTCCACACCAGCAGGCGTTCCGGCCCTTAGGTGAGACAAACTACGCCTGCTGGTGGACCTTCCTTCCCTTCTTAACAATAAATTCATTCATTCATTCATTCATTCATTCATTGCTAAGCGGGTGTTGCTGGATAAATGCTCAAGCAGTTATACGCCGAGCTCGGCGTCATCTCTGTTCGAAATGCATTGCTGGAGGCCTTTCTTTTCTTTTTTTTTTCCAGGCGCAATATAAGCCGTGGTTCTAGCGCCTTTTAATACTTCCGCGAAACCTCTCTGCTAATTTAGTTACTCAGTTTTCTGTTTACATCCGCTTCTCCAGTTAATCCTGGAGCTCTTTCCACTGAAATCGTTCAGAGCCGTGTCCGCTCCGAATTCAATTTGCGCGCTCGGAGCCCCGGCCGGCGAGACTCGGCTGAGAGCTGCTGAGAGTGTGGCGCCACCTGTACTTTGTAGGATGCACGACTTCGACGACAACAACATGCTGGACGGCCTGGAGCTGATCCAGGCGTTCGCTCACCTCCTCGAACATAACAACGAGACGCGGACCGAGAAGAAGCTGGTCGGTAAGGTGCTCCCCTTTCAATCTAGGGGAAGGGTGGCGCACCTCGTCACGTGCTCGTCTGTGATGAAAACACCGGAGTGAAAGCGATATAAAGTAAATACATGTTATAAAGGTTGGTATAAAATATGTTAGTGCTAAACGATTGAAAATATCATTGGAAGGAAGTAAACGTTGCATCCGGAGTATACTACTTTTGAACATTCCTCTCTTCTTCCATTCTTCGCTGCGAACGATATCAGGCCAATGCTACTTTTTCTAGTTTCGGTTCTATTATTGCGCGCCTAGAGGCAGTGGCGCTGGGGAAACACTCCTCCTCTTATTTTTTTTTTTTTTTTTTGCTTTCCGCTTCTCTCCGGCGCCACCGGCGCGACTGGGGGCGCGCATGCGCGGTAACGGTCACCGCAGTTGCTGCTTGCGCACCATGGAGGATGTTGCGCACGGCGAGCAGCGAGGCCGGCGCGCGTCTCATGTAGTGGGCGGTTTGTCGTATGTGCTCGATGTGCTCCCTCGGACATTACGGTGCTGCAAAAGGGACGCCAAGAACACCAGGGTGAATCGTAACGCGAAGACTCTTTGAGTGCTGTTAGCAAAAGGTGAGAACGTCATTCGTATGCCGTACGTGAAGCTGAGCTGAACGATAGGACTTGTGTCGTGCGTGTGCTGTGCTTGAAGACAGACAACCTTGTCTGTGTTGTATAGGTCATCGGTGTTTCTCGCCGCACGTTGCGTTCGCGCACGTAACGCAAATAAAGTGTTCAAGTGATATTCGAGCTGGCCTTGTTACTGCTCAAGCGGCGTGGCTTCGTGCCGTCGGAGCGAGGCTTGCCCGTTGGAGGCAGCGGTGGCAGCGGCGCAGCGAGGTGGCGGCGGCGGTTGCCGGGTGGGAAGTGGGGGGACACGGGGAGGGGGGAAGGAATCCACCGGCATGAGAGGGGAGAGCATTACCTCTCCCCCACGCAAGCTGCGCGCCCTCGCATTGTTGTCATGGCAATTATAACGCCTTCAAGGCCAACATGGCGGTGGCGTTGTTAGGGCAACAACAACGCAGTAATGTTTCCCCAGGCTCACCAGGGGAGAATATGCCGCATGAGTCGCAATTAGCCCGGACGCTTTCAAACTCTTTAGCGTAGTATCACGCTGTTTTAACGGCGAGATAACACATTCCGTAGCTCTCGGCTTCTGTCAAAAGGTGCGTTGTTTAAAAATAGAGTTTAAGCTCGGCATTTCTTTATTTTCTTGTTTCACTTCGATATATATATATTTTTTTTGTGGCTTCAATGAGCACGCGTGACGAAGTGCACCGTCTTGCAGTCGATAGAGCACCGATCAAGCACCGAACCAGCACGAAACAAGTTAGTATCGGCTGCGCAATGATGTGGCATTCTGGGATGTGCAGAGAGAGAGAAAGAGAAAGAAAAAGAAACGTGATTTGGAAACTAATGATTGAGTTTTGGCTAAGGGCGGGTCTCCGTCCAGGGCCCCGGGCTCTTCCGCTCCTCATCAGGCTCGAAGGGTCAGGGCTGGTCAGAGTTGCAGAAAACGCCGTAACTGTCGAGCGGAAAAGCTGATGGCATGGCCCCGCGGTCGATTACCGTAATATCTTACTTATGGCTGGCTGTATGCGCTGTCACTAAAAAGGGGCTACTGCTCTCGTGTTATCCCGCCTAAATCGTTTGGGTAAACCACGTGCACCGAACTTATAAACACCAAGGCAAAACAAAAACAGTTCACCGAAATCGAAATTAAAACGCAGAGTATCGCCTACGGCACGGAGGCACCTAGTTTGGTAATGTTTATTAACTGACACATATGTGTCTTTTAATATGCGAGTGCCCAGTGGTTGTGCTGCCTTTCTTTCGTTTGTTTCTATCCTTTTTTTTTTGTTTATTTTGCGCATCCAAAGGCTTTCACAGTATAACATCCAATCAGCACCCAGCCCTCCGCCTTCAGTGTACAGCGAAAGTTGACATACGCTAAATTTTAATGTTCATACCTCACTTTTCTTTTCATAAAAGCCCTGAAAGGAGCTCCGCCGATCCCGTTTCTCCATTCACGATTTGCGACGTCACAAACGTATATGTGGAAAAGTGCATGGGGTAACACTACCTTTTTTCCCGCTTTTGGTATTCTTATAATTATTAGACAACTCCAGCTTCCGTTAGTGGTATGTGCGTGTTCACGGCAGTGCAATCTTACGGTACGGGAATTTTTTTATTATTATTCATGTAATACGTAGTTTCTTTTTTTTGCAAATCAGTGTGCGTATTTCTCTTTAGCTTTTACAAACTGATCCGTGGTTTCTCTTCTCTAACCCATGCAGCTAGCACACATTGTTAACATGGTGAATATTAACAGCCGTGTTAAACGTCCCAACGACAGATTATATTTGCTTCGACTTTTGACGACGGAATGAAGCAATGCTTCATTGTCTAAACACGGGGGCTTTCTACGCAGGGTTACCTGCTAACATGAATGAATTTTTCCAGCCAGCTTTCGCAACTGACTTGCGCCCTTGAAATATGGGAGTGAGTACAAACCGAGCTTAAGACAGTCATTTTAGATCGACAGTCTGACGGAGTGCCCGTGTCTTTTTTCTTTCTTTCTCCCGCCCGTGCCTAGCGATGGTGGACAACCTCTTCACCATTGATACGAACCAAGACGGCTTCGTATCCTTCCCCGAGTGGTTGTCCTACATCAGGAGCGTTTCAGCCAAGGACAAGCAGTCAACAGAAGGCGAAGATCGAGGCTACCGCCAAGAAGAAGCAACGCACCCTCACCAAGAACAGTGACTCTGCGGCGAACCCCTTTCACCCCACCTACCTCTTCACCCTGTCCTGTTTCCCCCCTTTTAAAATTACATCACAAACAAAAATGTAGATGTTGGTGCCACGTAGAAGCGCCGGCCACTCCTCCTCGCGTTAATTATAAATAAAGGCGCAAAATAGTTAACATTTAGTTAAATAGTTGAAATTCACAATTGCACGAAAATAGTCGCCCCCACTGTTTACGCGGTCAGACATTATTATGTATGTTGATTTAATTGGAGTAAGGCCACGGAGCGCGATTATACCCACGTTATCACAGGGCAAAAATATGCACAACCTACACGCTCCTTTGCTTGTAAGTTGTGCCTTGAAGTTGTCTCGATACCTTCCAGAGTTCTGCTCGCGGATAGTGCTGCAACTAAATGCGGCGCAGTTGCTCAGGCAACGGTGTAAGCGGAGTGTATCATCTGGTGCTCTGCTGTCTGAACTATAGCAGCCTACGCTGTACGGGCCCGAGAGCGTTGTGCGTTTGGGTCTGTGAAAGGCAGAATAACCACAAAACTGCTGACGGCTGGTGTGCGAAGTGTAGATCCTATTGATAACATTGTCGTCGCTTCGTATGTCATATGGCAGTTACATTGTGGGTAATCAACGCTTGCTCGCTTAGTTTAAAAAGTGAGCGCAAATGCGACACCCAAATACGACAAAGCATAGGGGATATCGCGACGCATACCTACCACTCTGACGATATGCAATGAGTTTGGTCTCAAGTATACCTTTACTCTAACTTCACGCACCTATCCATCTGGATCAGCTATGAATGGCACGATATTTCGTGCTTCCTATACGACAGGGCAGCTGAACGCCCATGCAACTATGCATTACTCTCGGTGAGATTTCGAATTGCGAACTTGAAGCGCGAGATGCGCAGCTCTTAGTTTCAGCTCTAACACTCAACCCGCTTGTCCTTGTATGGACATAATAGGGACGGCCTACATTGTGGCGTGCCAAGTCTGCGAGTGGATATCGGTTAATGCAAAACGACGGTTTTAAAGTGAGGATTTCTACCTTCTCCTCCCGACCTTACGGACACTGATGTGGTCTTGCTTGCGCGCGCTGGGTTTCTACGACGCCGCGAGATGGCCCTCACCTTCGCTTATCCAGCAAGGCATGGTGCTGCTGAATCTGGAGTCCAGGACATGGGGCTTCAGCCACGAGTCTCCCTTGAATCTTTCTAACCCCCCCCCCCCCCCCCTTCGGCCTATATTTTATAAAATAAAGGTTTTCTACTACTACGACTACCCGCAGGGAGCTTAGATTCGAGACAGACGGAGAGGGTATCATTTGGAAGCAGGCATCAAGTTGGCCGAAGGAGAACGGCGCTAGCGAGACGAAAGGCGATTTTATGCCAGCGCGCCGATCTCCCACCTTCCTGCATTAAAATTAAAATAAATCCTGAAATTAACTTTCCACTCAAACCAAAAGCCGAAACAAATTTCTTTCCTGTTTCGCTCCTGAGGAAGATAACAAATAACGCTTCGTTATCGTTGTCATTTCTTTCTTTTTCGACACCTGTGGAGCTATACAGAGGAACTCTACTCATCCCGGCCGATGTTTCACAGTTGTGGGTATGGCACGGGTTGTGTTCTTGAAGCTCGTGTAGGCTGGAGCACGTCAACGCGAACCCTCCACTCGCCGTCGAGCACACTCGCGCCCAAAAGAAGCGTGACACAGAACCGGAGCGTCCTCGCTCCGCAGCGAGACTTGGTGCAGACCGGCAATGTATATGGTGGTTCGAAGGGGTGAGGCGGGGAAACGACGCGTGGCGGCAATGAAATACAACGAGTGACGTGAGCGCTACGCCCAGGATCCACAAGCGGGACGACAAGGCCGTATTAACAGTGCTGAGGGCCCGGTTAAAAAAAAAATCCCGGGCCATTTCCACTAGCGTGAAACCTTGGGAGGGGCGAAGCATGCAATGTATGAGTGTATTCTTGGCGCCTTGACGTTTTTGCCCTCGGAGATGAAACCGTTGGGAGAGAGAGGCATACAGCTTTGCTGTAAAAGTGTCGTGTCTTTGGAGCACGAAGCTCTCCAGCGCGCGTCGCAAACGAGTGTGCCGGTGTTTTAGTACCGTGACTACATGAGACGCCGACAGTTCCATCCCCTAATAGGCTTCGCCCCTAAAAAACGAGGGCCCCTTAAGCCTTACCTTCTGATCATTCTTGAGACTTGGCGCTTTTTAGAATTCGCTACAAAGAGCACACGCGATATTTACTCGGAGAATCTCAGGAGTGTTTATAAACACCGCCCGGGGGGCGACTTTCTCGCAGCCTACGTGGACTCGGAGAATCTCAGGAGTGTTTACAAACACCGCCTGGGCGTCTACTTTCTCGCAGCAGCCTTCGTGGACAGATCGTCATCGAAATTGAACTATACGAGTAGACGAAGAGGCAAAGACAGCATTAAAACATGTAGGGTATAGTTGGTTCGTACTGAAAGAAGGGTAGGGTGCGTGAGAAGTTAAGGCGAAAGGAAGAAGTACATAAGCGAAGTCTAAGTGTCGGGTGTGCTTCTTCCATTCGCGTTAACATTCGCGTAAGCACGGGGGCCCGGAGGAGGAGGAATAAACGTCTCTATGAAGCAGTTCGCCTTCGGGAAGAGTCCTTATTCCAGGGCGCCTTGAGACCGCCCGGCTTCTTGGGCTCTCTTCACCAGCCAGAGCTGGTCGTCAGGGTGTGGGGAAAGGTGTTGGTTGGGATACCTCGAAGGTGGCGTTCTTGTTCTTTTGTGAGGTTTTTGTGTGGAGGAGGGTACATTGTTCGCTGCAGGCGGTAGTGCTGCGCGATTTCCTTGTAGGACAAGAGGGACAACTCCTGACTAGCCCGGTGTGTCAGATCGCGGGCATGCTGATGGGCAGCTTCGTTGGCAGGCACGTCGGCATGGGTGGGAGCCCAAATAATCCTTACGCGGTGTTGTGGAGGATGCTGCAGCAGAATGTGTGTGGTGGGGGGGGGGGGGGGGTGATAGGAAGCCGCTGGAGAAAGTTCTGCGTGCTTGTTGGCAGTCCGTAATGATGATCTCTGCAGGGGTTTGAGCAATTGCTAGGGCTATGTTCATTGGACCCCTTTTAGCCATGGCTAGTCTGCCCCTGACGAGAACGCATGACGGCCATTGAAGACGGGGAGCGTGGTTTTTACACGACTCCCACTTGTGCGTGCGATCCACTAATTTTTGAATTTTGCAGCATCATGAATTTTTTCTTCACCGGAGGCCACGTGCGTTGCGAAAGCGCTGCATGGAGCGCGGGCTTCCGTGACGTTGCAAAAGGTCACGGGGGCTGCAGCGGCTCCCTATTCCGCCTAACACTGCAAAATGATTTACACCAAAGAAAGACAGCCTTTGAAATGGTGTAATTAACGGTAAAATACCCTTTAAAATAGTGTATTCTTGTGTTCTCGCTAAGGTGCAAGGGTGCTATATACGACAAAAAAGCCCTAAGCGGTGTTGTTTTTTTTATTTTGCTTTTTTGTGCTAGGGTTTAGGGGTGTTAGTTATAGACAGTTATTTAGAACCTTTAGGGTGTAAATAATTTTACAGTTTAGAAGTAGGTCGCGGTGCATTCGGGTTACATCCAAGCCGCAATAGGGGGCCTCACATTAGCAGCTCTCGCTGCAAAAGTCTAATTCCCTTGCTCGTACGGGTAAAACCGATGGGCCCGGAATACGACTCTTGTGTTGGGGACAACCAAGATAGTAGAGCAGGAATTACACACGTTTCGGTCCGTCAACGTACCATGATGCTCGACCTCATCTTTTTCCTTGTGCTCATTTCTGCTTCCCATCCTTCTCGTGATCTGTCTTGTTCCTTTCGTTCGCCTCTCCGCTCCTGCTTCTGTCTTCCTCCTCTTCCCTACATTGCATTTGAAAGAGAGGTAGACGGATAGCACGATAACAGACAACAGTAATGCTCGTTGCTGCGCAGTTTTCTTTGAAGGTGCCTATTAAGTCCCCAAGTTTCGCGCCCCAAGTCTTTGCCGGGAGTACGCATTGACGGTATAAGCTTTCGTTTTAGCGACAGAGGTAGCCTAATGTTCGCTACATCAGTGTGTTTCCGCAACTGCTCCTCAACCTATAGCGAGTCTACGTTTGACTTCCTTGTCGTTGTTTTCATTGGCACACAAAACTTGCCCTTTCTAGAATTTCGCGGGCTAGGAGGCTAAACGGCGCGCTTTTTGCATGTTTATATAACATTAGTTTACCGTTATTCATATTTATCTCTAACCTTGTGACTAAGCTTACCAAGTCAACAACCTTCATATTGTGCTCATATCACTAACCCTGTCCTTAAACTGGTTATTACTGACCAATAAATGCATCGCTAACTAACACGCATTGGCATGAAATGATGAACAAAGGTAAGTATTGGCGTTAACTTTCTTTCGTTTCACTTTACGACGGACCCTTAAGGCGACCATACCGGGCATGGAATAGTCGCTAGAGCATGATAATAGACAGGTTGTTGGCTGATAACTTCGGGTTTGGGTTCGCAAGCACAAATTGCCAGCCGACCAAAATATTAATTCCAGTGAAAGTACCGCATCGCCTCTGTCGGAAGCGAATTGACCCCACGGTAAAAGAAAAGTGGTGCACCCAGATATTTGATCAAATTACGGCAGCACAGCCCTTTCCGGAATACTGCCCTCAGCTTTGTCCGCGCTGGTCGAGGTGACAGTCGCAGATAAGCTAACGGCCTTCGACCGAGCAAGCAGCGCTTCAACACGGCAGCTACCATCATCATCATGATTTATTATACCCTTAAGGGCCCCTTGCGGGGTATTACATAAGGGGGGTGCAAGTACAGAAATTCCACAGCAGGTAATGGTCGATGGTACAGGCGTAGAAGTGAGGCAGATTCATAAAGAAATGGCAGCAACACAGCAAACATATACCGTTGACAAAGGGCCGAGGCGTGCCGAGAAGACAAAGGGCGAAACGTGCAGAGGGAACCATAAATTCTATTTTTTAAAGCGGAAGCTTTCTTAGTCGAACCGATGGCGTTCTGTTAAAAAAGTAATGCTCTGATGAGATCTCGGGAAACATGGCGCGTGCGTCAAATCAGGCTTCCATTGTGCCAAAACCGTTACTTGAAAATCGCGAAAAAGGAACACTTCTAGATAAGACAATACACGCATCGATAATGAAAAATGAGTACAATGGTATCCAGTTCTCTTATGAGCCACGTATGATCGTTCGTAGCTGCGTTTACTTTCTGCGCGAAAAATCTTAGCATCAGTTCATTCTTCATTAGCGATTTGGGACTTCGATGGTTTGGCGATCGATTGGGCGCACTTTCAGCTTTTGTGCTTCTCTACACTTTCTTTGGGAAGGGATAGTAAATTTTTACATAACAATGATAATGTTAGCATGCGCGGGAATCGCGGGACTTCTTCTTTCGC
This sequence comes from Haemaphysalis longicornis, assembly GCF_048455015.1. Classification (NCBI taxonomy): domain Eukaryota; kingdom Metazoa; phylum Arthropoda; class Arachnida; order Ixodida; family Ixodidae; genus Haemaphysalis; species Haemaphysalis longicornis. The sequence continues at coordinate 43,582,689 of NW_027526460.1, forward strand.
AACAGCTGCAGTGACGTCAGTGACGTCAGCGCAAGCTATGTATGCGCGTCCCAATGCCCAATTGCGGCCAGTACCCAATTTGCCTGTGCTGCGTCGGTGTAGTCATAACTAGCAGTCGCATAGAATATGTATATTGCGCTATACTACGTTCGAGTGGTTCTATAACTACAGTAGCGTAGAAATTTGGGCTTGTTGGTTCATAACTTACAAATATATAGCGCAGAAGACGAGAGACACAGACAAGTAGACACACACGGCGCTATCTGTGTCGTGTAGCGCCGTGTGTGTCTACTTGTCGTCTGTGTCTCTCGTCTTCTGCGCTATATATTTGTAAGTTCTATAACTACGTTGGGGTGGTTTTATCTTCCCAGCCACAAAGCAGAAAGACGAGGTGGGCAGTGATGGCAGAGGCTTGACAGTCCGCTTTTGGCCTTACTCTGTCGATGCCCGTCGTCCTTTCGTTCGGGGCCACCTCTCTGTGGTTCTGTTTTTGAGCGGTGGTGGTTGCGCCCATTCGCGCGTACATTTTAGACTAGACGCATGTCCTGTTAACCCGGTCAAAACGTGGTCTTTCTTTTATTCTCCCAACGATGACATGAATATATAATTCTCCAGTTCTGTTAGTATTTAATTACATGTCCGTTTCGCCACTTCAATTCTAGAAACTGATTTTATAGTGGTATGAGGTGGGCGTTTTAGACGAGAAAAGCTACCGCGTTTCTTGGCCAATCCCCCAAGTGGGTATGTGCCATTAATGAAGGAGCAACAACAACAACGATTGGGCAGTGAAGCGTCAAGTGCACGGGGAAAAATGTGAGAGAGGATAGTGTATGAACCTGCTTGTAGTGGGCACCAGATTCGCTTGAAAAATTCGAACTTCTTTTGAATCTGTTATAAAGAGCCTCTAAAAACACGTACGGTCCATTTCCTCTCCAGGATAAGGCATACAACGATAAATAGGTCCCATAAAATTGGTTGCGTTATAAGGCAGCGTCTTAGCAGAGACTGATAGCTTCCTTTATCGTGTGCATATGCTCGATTGTATGAAGACCAGTTATTTGTCCACTAGGTCACCCATTCTTACGAACGTAATCGCCTTTCGTTTACCGCGTGCAGACATCATGTACTGTATTTTGTCTGTGGGACACGGCAATTCTGCGTTAGATGTTTGGCCTCATTAAGTTTACGCACGCTCGGGGGAGAACGAAGCCGTGGACCCTTGAGCACGGTTAACGAATCAAAACAAAACAAAAATTGGAGTAGAATGGGAGGGGCGCATGACAAGTACGGTATTTACGGCCTCCAACAGCGAAGCACGTAGTTACGCAGGGAAGCTACAATTTCCGAAGATGACGGCGCCATCTGCCCCAAGCCGTAAGAAAGCTCGGAAACGACTTCCACGTCCGAGGCAGGCGGGTGACTGCGCGGGGCAATAGTATTGTCGGCGAAACGCTCCCAATCTGTCTCTTCTTCGCACGCTTATCTGTGACGCTGGCATCGCCTTATCAGCGTGTGCGACGTGGCCCCTCCGTGGCAGTAGAAGCTTGATTTTTTTACTCTTTATGCCCTTCTTCGCTTGGATTACACGCCGGCGACAGCGCTGCGGGTCTTCCAGCTGCCAGGCTACCGGCCGTCTGCTTTGCCTCGATTGTGAGTGACCACGGACAGCTAGCTGCTGCTACTGCTGCTCGGAAGCGTGCACTCCGAGGGAAAACAAAAGCCGACAGTGTCTTTGTTCTGACGTGTTTCACTGAAGCATCTCCCGTGATGCGGCCCACATGGAACCCGGCCGGTCGGACTGCGCTGATCGCGGCGCTTTGTGTGCTGCACATGGTGTCGTGCTCCACTGGGAACGCAGAAGAAACCGATTCCAAGGTGGCCCAAGTTCGGCAGAAATACGGAATGAAGGACATAATCCACGACATCGAGTAAGTTTGCGAAGCGTGAGTTCTGCTCCGTCGTCTTCTCTCGCTGTGATAGCCGGGTGCTCCGAATACTGCGCCGGTGGAGGGTTTGGAATGATTTGTAGCCCCCGGGTTTCTTCGACGCCGGCCGAAATCGCTCCATATTCGACACCCCGCGACTCGGAACTAAATCGGCAGCGCGGAGCGTTGGAGACCACGGCAGCATCTAGCGCATACCATTGCTTAATAACTGGTATAGTGCAAAATTCATTTGATCTTGAAGACACCGCCGGTAGCAGCTATTAGACGCGATTGCGTTTCGAGTTAGTAGCACTTTGGGCTATTTGTTCTACAGGAGCCAACAAAAAATAAATAAAACGTCGTACGAGGGAAGTTGACGAGGCGATAGCTTGTCATTTTACTTTATTTGTCCTGTATGTTTTGTTTGCGCTTGTGTAACTGCCTAAGAAAATTTCTCGTGTTGCCCTAGCTCCGCCCACTTCCTTTTAAAAAAAGGAAATGTTATGGGTGCAGTGCTTATGTTATCAACCAATCGTTAGCAGCAAAGTACCTCACTGATTTAGTTTGCCGAAAGAACCGATCATGTATTCAATTTGTTTCCACCTTTTGTGAGCATATTATTTCCTTAGCGTGAACAATGGAGGGGGAAAGAGCTACAGTGCCTAGCTTCAGCTTCTATTTTAGAGTTTTTGTGCACTTATTTTGCACTATTGCGCAAGAACATTTGTTACCGTTCCCATCATTTGACGTTTTTACGGCTGTCGGTAATACATTTCATCTAGTCGTAGATCACAACGTTTATGCCTCTCGCCGACATAGTCACACTTTATTTTTGTGCTCTCTATGGGTTTGAGCTCATTGTAGAGCCGTTTCAAAACGCTGTACTAACCGCGCCAAAATTGCCATTAAAAATGACAAGGGTTGCAGAATTGAAACAATGAATGAAATAAAACAAGTTGAAATACGTTTACGGGCAGCTACACGGACGGCAAAGGTATAGTATAACCGGAGTCCAAATAAGCCGAGGCTTGCGAGCGCTTGCAAATTAAAGCCCTTATTGTAAAATCGCATCGTCGCGCCGTCTGGCGTTTCGCCGTAGCTTCCCTCCGGATACCGAGACCTCCCGTTGCACGTGCTCGTCTTTTCGTGTTAGCTGCAGTGTCTCTTCCTGCACTTGCAAACGACAAGCTAATTAATTACAAGCGGTGATTGTGGTTGGTTTCCACCTTCACAACGTCTCGCACGCGGCTCGGAGGTGCGCGCGCGGACAGCAAGGGTCAGTCCGTTGCTCGCTTTGCCTTGCTCAAACTCATGACCCACTGTCAGATACCTTCGTTTATTTTGAGAACGTTATATTGTTTATCGTGCTTTCACGGGGCGTTGTCACTTTCTGTATGCCGCGAAGGACGCATTGTAATTTTTATGGTCGCTACACGCGAGCTAATGGCACTAGGGGGGACGTGATCACAGGTGACGCTTTCATTGTTTTGCTCTCAGTACAGTTGTCTGTTGCTGCAACAGAGCAAGGCAGGCGCTGATTAAAGGGCTGAGCAACAAAAACAAAAAAAGAATACATAAAAGTTAACGAGCGACGCACCGCCCTATCTGATTAGTAACTTTCCCTTCTCATAGAAAAATATCGTATGGTCGGCCGTAGAAAATCTTTTTATGGTTGCATGCTATAGCTATTTGGCCCAATTATAGCTATAGCAGCTCCTATGGCCACCTTTAGCTCCTATAGACATCCCAATGGGTGTCACTGTTTAGCTTCTCCTATGGTCCTATTGGTGGTCTTTTCTATAGAAACTTGGGAAAAGATCGCCAGCAAGCCAAGCCGTATACTACGTAGACATTAGTTCCAGCAGAGGCAAGCACAACATCGTAGTGCTGAACACAGGCCTTCATCCGGCAGTAGCCAGTAGCTAGCATTTTCAAAAGTAGCGCCAACATCAACACAGCAGGCATTGAACTCTACGCCATCACCAGTTACCATGACACCTTCACATCGCATAGGCTCCAGGCTACAGAACTCCCAGTTGTCATTTTCACAGGTTCTCAAGAAGCACGCCGGCAAATTATATTGCATGACATGAATAAGCATAAGGCAGATTTAATAAATCCTCACTGTCATCATTGCTATGATATCATATGGACACCTTGCCACACGGAGATGTTGCAACCACGCTCGTCCGTGAATTATGAGAATTCGGGCCCCAAGCATGCACCTGGAGAGGTCCAGTGGTCGTGACATCAGGAGCAATATTCTAAGAGACCTTAAAAACTTAACCTCAGAAAGCCCAAACATATTTCCAGGCAAACAGAAATTTCAGAAACCTGTGTACTTTTACTTAGGGCTAATGTGACTTCATTCATACGAAAAACAAAATGAAACTTCAAACCGGCCAAAAATTATTAAACGCATCATATATATGCCATTACCTCGTCATTTCAAAATGACGGCCGCCGTTTGAGAAAATCAGGCATACATGGTACATGGTGCACTACGGAAGCTAGCATAAAAGAGCATACCTTTGGACGTGAAAATTTTGAGTTACCCGCCGCGGTGGCTCAGTGGCTAAGGCGTTGCGCTGCTGAGCACGAGGTCACGGGTTCGATTCCTTGCCGCGGCGGCCGCTTTTCTGATGGAGGCGAAAAGCAAAAACGCCCGTGTGTACGAGATTTCGGCGCACGTTAAAGATCCCCAGGTGGTCAAAATTAATCCGGAGCCCTCCACTACGGCGCGCCTCACCGCCTGCGTTGCGTCGGCGCGTTAAATCCTACAATCAATCAATCAATCAATCAATCAATCAATCAATCAATCAATCAATCAATCAATCAATCAATCAATCAATCAATCAATCAATCAATCAATCAATCAATCAATCAATCAATCAATCAATCAAAATTTTGAGTTGCTTCTTACAATGCAAAGAGTACGCCAGTTAGTTGCGTTGGGTGACATTAATTTTTACTGTACATTATGCAGGCACCTGAAAGAAGACCTGAAGACAATCACGGATTTGCAACTCGAGGGCAAGTTGACGGAAGACGAGACTGTCTTCTACTTCTTTCGGTAAGTTGTCTTTCCAACTTTTTTTCTTTTCAGCGCGTACTGTTCGAATATCCGGTACTTGTTTTCAAATAGTCGTGTAACGCAGTTGGCCCTTTAACGTCGGCCAGCGCTCTTGTGCTCGTTCAATGTGTGGGAATCGGCTTACTTTACGTTTTAATAAGCGGTTATTAAACTGCAAAAATTGCAACAAGGATCCTCAATGAAAACGCCCAGGCACGTCCGCATCTAAACAAAGAAATGGTTGTTTCGGGGGAAAATGAATTAAAACCATGCATGTAAAGAAGTGCGAAGCACCTCAAGTTGTTCCGCACCTCAAGTTCAAATTTAATACCTGTTATTAGTGTCTTGACATCAAATGTCAACAAAAATATCTATTTACAGTAAGTCTAATCAGTTTTATGCACGTCGCAGCAAAGTATCGAACTTCGAGAGAGAGAGAGAGAGAGAGAGAGAGAGAGAGAGAGAGAGAGATCTTTAATGAAGAGGTCAGCTGTACTAACGGTAGTGCTTGCTACTCCAGATTGGGGTGAATACTGTGAGATGACATCAGTAAATAGAGAGCGAGAGAGAAAGAAAATAAAAGAAATAAAACAGGAAAAGAAAAGGGGGTGTGCACATATATGAAATGTGTATGTTCAGAGGGTTCACACTACCTCTTCTAGCCCGGTTTCGCAAGAAAAGTAAGCAGAGTTTTTGTACCCAGCACTGCCTCGTCATGATTTCGCCAGGCTCCAAGGAAGTGCGAGAGTTCTAGAGCACCTCTACGTCAGAGTCGCACAAGTGCCTTCAACGCTGTTGCCCGTTGACTGAATATCGCGGACAGTGGCTTAAAATGTACCTAATGTTGTCAGTAGTATAGCACACTTGACAAAATGGCGACTCTACCCGGCCCAGCTTAAACAAAAGGATTCGGGTGTATGGAACGTTAAGTCGCTGCCGGTGTAGCCCGCCTTCAGTGCGCTTGGGCAGTCGCCGCGGATGCCGGAAATCGCACTTAGGGCATATCACATGGAGAGGCGTATACGTTCTCAGAGGATCCTGTCATGGTGGGCAGCTGTAGTCTCTATCCTAGGCCAAATGCAGCTGCTTTGCTATCCTCGTTGCAAAACGGGATTCCAGCGGTGTAGTTTAGGAAGTGAGCTTCTCTGGCGGCCGCATCGGAGACGATGTTGTCCGTTATACCAGAATGACCTGGTAGCCACTGAAAGCAAAGTTCATGTCCCTAGCTCACCGCACTTGTGTATATTTAATTCATATCCCAGACAAGTTGGTTGCGGCAATCAGGCGGCTTATTTAATAGTTGTAAGGCTGTCCGAGAATCGGAAAGAATTGCCCACCGCCGAGCAGGACTTCCGCTTATGTAAAGGAGTGCTCCTCTGACAGCTGCTAGCTCAGTGGCGGTGGATGATGTTCTGTGGCTGAGCTTTTTCTCATTTAAAGCATCAGGCTTAGCTAGCGTTGATTATTAATTATGCAAAGCGTTGATAGGCAGACGAATTTCAGACTATTTTCCTGTCTAACATGCGTAATCTTACAATTAACAAACTCGCTGATTAATCAAACAACGCCGTAACAAATTACGGTTGCCGGTTGACGGAAAAGTAGTTTTGCTAAGCTTGAAATACCCTCAACGAAAAAGGCAGGCCATTGAAAAGCTTACACTAAATGGCGTTTTGTTTTGAATAAAAAAACTTATCGTCTGTACTGTTTTTTCCGAGAATTGCTGAGTACCCCCAGTCTACCTGTTGCGACGCCGACCCCCCCCCCCATTTTCCCCTCCCTTTCGTGTTGCTTTGCAAGCAATAGTAATGCGAAAATGTTTTCTAGATATTTAAATTTTTTCCACAGTTTGTAGAGTCGTACTATCCTAGACAAGTTCCTCAAATGCAGAATATCATTTTTAGTTTTCTATTTATCTTTCCGTTCAACCACTTAATTGTAGAGGTTTCCTGTCACTGACGCATGCTCCTAATTGTTTATCTTCTGTCTTTCCCATTTCTCGTACTCCTGATCGACTTTGTTTCACTGTAGACCTCACGTATCTCGAAACATTCCGCGGGCACCGTTGTCCTTGTACAGTGCCGTCCACTGTTAAAAGAAACTGGCCAGCGTGTGGCCGCTGCGCTCCGCGAAGCGCCGGCGCCGAGATGTGGCGAGAATCGGAGACAGCCGGCGGATGCGCACTGGCTGCACGAGTCGGGAGAAGCCGCTCTGTCGTCTGCTCCGCTGTGCAGCTCAGCTTGCCATAACTGAGGAATTTCGCACTCGAAGGATGCTGAGCGGCACGGCGAAGCGCCGTAGCAGACGACAGAGCGGCTTCTCCTGCATCGTGCAGTCAGTGTGCGCACTTTCATACGGCCTGCGCACCCAACAAGGAAACGATACAGCAGATTCTTGACAGAGTGAGGGCGCTTGGAACCAACCCTCTACCCTCCCAACCCTCTTTTTTCTTAGTCGACGCATCTGCTCTGGCCGAGCGAGCCGACAACGCTTGCCGCACATGTTTTGGATCTGCCGCGGAATATCACCGGTACCAATGAATTCCTTCGCTGCTATATCTCACCAAAAAGAAGTCACGTTGTGCACTTCAGTTGCGTGATTTAGAGTTTTAGCTGTATGTTTTTGACAGTGCGCTCGCTGCCAGCAGTCCACTCAGCCCGACCGGAGCGTGAGCAGCAGAAACACGTTTAGCTAAGCGATAACCGTATCTCCCTCGGCGGGAAATCATTCGCGTCACTGGTCGTGTCCTGTGTGTGTGCAAACCAAGACATCATCCGAAAGGAAAAATAAGAACTGATATTTAAATCATGGAAAATGCCGCGTTTATTGCCTGCCTCACCATTTGCATATAATACAGTCGCTGATAAGATATGAAGGCCTCTCATATTTTTCTTCGTGTGCCCCGAGTTAAAATGTTTCTTTCAATTTTTTGATTAGGCGCTTCCGAGTGATAATGTTAGGCTGTTTGACCCCATTAGACCGAAAATTCAGAAGGGGGGGAAGCAGCCGCCTATTTTAATGACGCACATGTAAATTGACACGGACAGGTACCACGTGTAGCCACGGCAGGGCTACGGCAGTGGCAAATGCGCGCGCGCCGCCGCTCTACGCTCTACCCCGCCCGTGCTGTAGGTCACCCGGCGAGGGTTGGTCCGCAGCGCCACGAACTAGCGGCGGTGAAAGGTGGGAACTACACCCGAAGCTCAGGCCGTATGAAAGTGCGCGCTCGCCGCTCCTCCAGTCCGGCCGTGGCATGCGCCGGCTGTCTCCGATTCTCGCCGCAACTCGGCGCTGGCGCTTCGCGGAGCGCAGCGGCCACACGCTGGCCGGTTCCCTTTAACAGTGGACGGCACTGTACCTTGAAAGTGATTGCGGGAGAATCGTCTAGCTGCCACGTCCAGCTTTTTTTGCCTCCCTCCTGGTGTTCTTGTTCACTTAACTAGGTCTGTCATTAATGGCAAAATTACCTTGCGGCGCTTTCGTGCTAAACGCAGCATGCACGACTTTGACGACAACAACAAGCTGGACGGTTGGGAGTTGTTGGCCGCCATGAAGCACATGAGTGACCACGGCCACAACAAGGACAACGCTGAGACCGGTATCAGCGAAACTGTCGGTAAGAGGCCACACGGGGCGCTTGCCAACGCTCCAAATCAAAACCACAACGCCGTAGGTTAGCAACAAAGAAAAAAAATACCTGAAGAAAGAGGCGGCGGAGGGAGGGTAGGGAAAATGTATTGGTGGTAAAGGTTGGGAAATGGAACTTAGGGAGTGCATCAGAAGAGGGAATTGGGAGAGATGTACGATCAGGTCCTGGTGCTGAAGGGTGAACGGTGAAGTTGAATGTGGTACGGGGAAGGAGCAAGGAGGGTCGTTACGTGGCTATCGTCTTTGGAGGTCAAAGCTACCGCCTTCGAAGGGATTTACAGCCAAGCAAGAAGATACGTGGTCAATTTTTGAAGCTTATTTTTTACTCCTCTGAGCGTCCTCCCTCTGATTACTTGCTGATGTTTGTGTGCAACTAATGTGTCCCTTCATTGCGCGTTGCTTCCAGCTGCCGTGGATGCCCTGATGATGTTCGACAAGAACGAGGACGGATTCCTCGAGTACGCTGAACTACGGAGTTCCACCGAAGAACCGTAGAGAGGACACGCTCGAGGGGACGCATCGGCCACCGACGTGCCTTTTCTTATTGTTGTGTAAAAGGGTCGAAAGTTGGGCGAGTTGGTATTGACGCATCTTAAAATTCAACTGCGCGCAAATTAACGAGGAGAGATGTACGCTTGTGGTGTACGCTTGTGGTGTCTTCAGTGTGTTCACGTCCTCGTTAATTTGCGCGCAGTTGAATTTTAAGATGCTTATTGTTGTGATTTACACTGCTCGCTTTACGGACTAATCACGCAGCGCTTTAAATGTTATATGACGCGCATGCTGCTCAGCTCCAGCGATGCTGGATGCAACAATGATGACTGTATTTTGTTCCTTAAGGAGGCCCTCTTGCAGGCGCCATCGATGCTTGCAAACGGGCGTCGACCAAAGTACTCGACTGGTATTTATATCCGTAGTTGCTCAAGGGTCAAGTGAGGTGCGTTTTAACAAGAATGAAACGTTAACATTTTCGTTAGTTTTTAAAGTAGCCACAACGGCATGGTTAAGTACAGCCATCACAATTTTTGTTCGTCCATTCTGTGTAACTTAGTTTGAAGTCACCCGCCATTTCAATGGTAAAATAAACACTGTTGCATTCCTTTTCCTGTTGCGTTTCTCTATCTATGTAAGTTCAAGCGTCGTCACTGCTTGCTGGCACCACTTTCCGCCTTTGAACACGAAGAAGCACGCCGAAGGTGGGAGTTCGCACTTTCAAGTTTCCCGCCGCTGCAGTTGACTCTGGGGGACCCGCATCCGAAGCCGCAGCCGGAGTTCCGAACAGCTCGCTTTGTTTTCGCAACAGCCATCTGCGGCGCCGCCGCAGGCTATCGGCGCAGGCTCCCCTCCCGCCGACGGATGTCAACCCCCGAGCGAGAACCGCGATTCTAGCGTAGCCCCTCTCCCTTTGCGAGTCTGGAAGTCTCATCTTTCGCCTTGGCAGGCATCTCTGCAGCGCGCAGCGAGTCAGATGCAGTGCTCGGTTGTCAGCGCCCGCAACGAACCGACGTCGAGCCATTGCGCGTGGTCCACGTGTGTGTGCTGTATTTGTGCGTGTGTGCGCGCGCCTGACTGAGGCGTTTCCACGCCGTTGATGTGAGCGTGGCGTTCGTCGACGGCTTCGGCAGATGCGGGCTCTCTCTCTCCCTCCCTCGGCGTCGAAGCACAGCAAACGTGGCTTGACACTCTCGGGCCATTAAATCAGCCCGGCAGCTGCAGCAGCAGTCCCGCTGTTCGGAAAGCTATCTCGGCTCCTGTGTCGCGCGCCGACGCTTTGTCCTGTCCCTTCGATTCGCGGCAATCAAAAGATGACGCACCGTCGTCTCTTGTGGGCCTTGTGCGTGGCGGTCCTTCTCGGAGTGGTGGCTGCGCAGGCCGGCGACCAGCAGCAGATGCAGCCCAACGAGGCCGACGCGCTTCGCAAGAAATGGTCGGCCGTCGAGGTTGTCCGCGATTTGGGGTGAGTCCCTGTTACGGCGCTTTCTTCACCGAGAGTTTTCGCCGATGCTAGAACTTCGACGCGAGTGATTTGTTTAGCCAGGTGTAGACTGGTGTATAGATCTAGCTTGGGACGGTTGCTATAGTGGTAGTGGTGGTAGTCTCACGGGGATGCTGTGACCTTTTCGGGCTGGATTAGATTTTGTGGTGTGGACTTAGGCCTGTAAAAGCAACCAAGACCCCTCGTACGTTTTACGTAGGGGAGGGGACGTTTGTTACCGTCAGTGGAACCGGAATCCGGGGCATCCATAGCTGAGCGCTAGGAGCTAGGTGCAGGCTGCCGTATTTGCTCGAGCGTTGATTGAGGCGGGTAGTCGGGTCGCCTGGTGAGCGTCAGCAAAGGTCACGGTCATTTCGTTAAAGGCGATTCGTCACGAAGACATGCGGGCTTCCAATTTTCGAAAGTTTTGGTACATGAGAATAGGACTGCGTATAACGGGATATGTACAGGCTTAGCCCCTCTTATCCTTCGGGTGCGTGCCCGGTCATGCTCAAACCACTGAAGGAGCCCGTTAACTGAGCACAGTTCCGAGGTTTGGATGGTTTACGAGCTCTGCTCTAAGCTGTGGCGCAATGATACGACCTCGGCGTCGCGAAGGCGGGTTTTTTTAGCTTGCAAAAGCCCGTAACAAGAGAGCTTATGCTTCATATGTTAAGTGGTACACTTCGTGCGAAGCAACTTTGTTGCAATTAACCATTCGTACACTACGCAAAAAAAGGCTTTTTTTTGAAGGTGGGTTTGTTCTGGAATCCTGAAGCGTCACCCGAATTTGCATGCGCGCTAAAATTTTCCATCAGATCGTCCATACGAATTTTCCACACCACTATCTTGTACGCGATAGCTTTTCGTCAGTAGCTGCGGGTGTGGAGGGCTGATTTGTAAATGTACATTTAAACACGCGCGCAAAATATCTTTTATGCTAGTTACGTCGTGTATGTGTATATCTGTTTAGCAGGACAAGAAATAAAGGAAATAAAAATGGGTGCATGTTTTGACGAAATTCAAGCGTCTTATAGTGAACGCTAAATAAGCTTTGTGCTGATTTGTGGCTCTCGCATTTCAAAGTGACTACCACCCCGACGGTACGTTACTTTTCTGGCTCTGTACCGTGGTTTATTTTTCTTTAAATTTCAGCCACATCAAGAAGGACCTGGCGAAGATGATCGAACTGGAAGGCGCCGGAGCCCTGTCGCAGGACGAGCTCTATTTCTACTACTTCCGGTGAGCGGGTCATTTCAGCATCGCCGCTTTTCGCCACTCGGAATGAACTCTAATTATCGTTGTAGTATAGTGTACTGAATTGGGGAGTGTGTCGTGTGCGGGGGCAAAACGGGTCTCCTCAGCGATGAAGCTCTTTAACAGCATCCCTATAGTACACTGTAGTTGTAGGGATCTAGGAGTAACGTTGGGTGGCATTGGCCGTTCACTCGTATCTCCCAGAAGCAAAATATCTGGTAGACCCTTCCAATTTCTGGAGTAACGTGGCTATGCGATTCTGGGATTATTGCACGAGGTTTCGCTGGGGGAAAAAGTGACTTTGGGTGGCACAAAGGGGAAGCCTCGTTTCATCCAGCTCCTCACTGGGGCGATGACAGCGATGAGTAGCGGGCCTCCTTCGCTCCTGGAAAGGTAGATTACGACGCTTACGACTAGTGTTGATACCCAATAACCCGCATCGTTATCACGCTCCCCTCATCCGAGTGGCAGGCACCCCGAGCAGGAGCGTTCATCATCACCATCACCAGCCTATCTACGCACACTGCAGGGCAAAGGCCTCTCCCATTAAACTCCGATTATCCCGGTCCTGTGCTAACTGCGACCAATTTATCCCCGCAAACTTCTGGATCTCATCTGCACATCTAACTTTCTGCCGCCCCCTGCAACGCTTGCCTTTCCTAGGAGTCCACTCTATTGCCCTTAATGACCAACGATTATCTTGCCTTCGCATTACATGTCCTGCCGACGTCCATTTCTTCTTAATTTCTACTAATATGTTCTTGACACGCGTTTTTTCCCTGACCCACTCCGCTCTCTTCTTGTCCCTTAATCTTGCCCGTTGCTCGCTGAGTTGCCCTCAGTTTAAGTTGAACCCTCTTAGTGAGCCTCCAAGTTTCTGCCCCGTACGTGAGTACCGTTAAGATGCAGTCGTCATACACTCCCTTCTTCAGGGACAATGGCAGGCTGTCATTCATTATCTGAGAATGCCTGCCGAATGCACTCACCCCATTCTTATCTTTCTAATTATCTCTGCCTCATGGCAGGAGCGTTATTCCTCCTTAATTTAAAGGCGTTCGCCTTTCGTGATGCTTCTGGATGGCGCGAAGTTGTTCACATGCGAATGCAAATGGTATCGCAAAATAAATGAAGAATGCACTTTGAATTGCAAATGGACAATGCTTTATTTGCGAGCGTATTGAAGGGGCGCTGTCCAGACAAGCACGAGACTAAACGAGGGAAATAAAGAAAAACAAAACGGTTGTTTCTGATTTGCGATTTAGCATACCTTTGATTTAATTAGCTTCGTGAAACTTGGAAGAGCTACAGTTTTATCTTAGCAGACAAAGGTGAGGCTATCCGTTTCATGGTGGCTGTGTGAGGCTGCTTGAATAACTTAGGAGCGGTGGCTTCATGTTAAATGTATTGAAACCATGCCTGAGGATTGTTCATCGTACCGGATGATATAAAACTCCCCATGGTTGTGCAGTCTGAGCAATCAAACGTCACTGTTTCGGAACAGGTCCGGTAAAAACACGAGTTTAAACCCTTTTCTGTAACTGTACACTTCCACAAAGCCGGTGTTACTGACTAGAGCTGTGCACGGGCCAGATTCTGGCTCGGGCCCGGTCTGGGCCCGGTGCTTATCGCAGCCGGCCCGGCCGGAAAAAAGACCAACGGCCTGGCCCGGCCTGAGACCATGGCCCGGGCCCGGCCTGCCTGCGTATTCACAATCGTATCCCGTAGGGGCCCGCGGCTGCTTGGGGCACGCTTGGCAGCAGAAATCCACCTAAAGCAGATAAAAAGCATCCTAAGTGAAGTAATAACAGGCAAAACCAAACTAAAGCGGGCAGCGCAACCCCAAATGGGAAACACAATCACGAAAAAGTACAAATCAAAAGCTGGAACTGACTTAAAAGGAACAGAACCACCCGAAATTTTGTTTATAATGCACAAGTTCATAAATGGATATCAAGCGGAACAAAAAAAAAAAGTTTTAATGAAAACAAAAAAAAAAAAAAACGGCGCCTGTGGGATTTGAACTTGGTTCATGCGATTGCTACCCGGAAAGGAACCTCCATATCACCCGCCGCGGTGGCTCAGTGGCTGAGGCGTTGCGCTGCCGAGCACGAGGTCGCGAATTCGATTCCCGGCCGCGGTGGCCGCTTTTCTGATGGAGGCGAAAAGCAAAAACGCTTGTGCGTACGAGATTTCGGCGCACGTTAAAGATCCCCAGGTGGTCAAAATTAATCCGTAACCCTCCACTACGGCGCGCCTCATCGCCTGAGTTGCGTCGGCGCGTTAAACCCTACAATCAATCAATCAATCAATCAATCAATCAATCAATCAATCAATCAATCAATCAATCAATCAATCAATCAATCAATCAATCAATCAACCTCCATATCGCAAGACCTGCCGGCTCCGGGCCACGGGGTTAAGCCCCGTGGAATGTCAAAAGAAAAAAAAAAGCTGGTGCTTCTTTTAGCCACGTCGCCAACGTGTAGGTTCTGCGCTATTATAGAATACCTAAGTATCGCCTCACCGTACCGGGCCGCCAGGGTGGCCCGGCCTGACCGAAGCATTAATATTTCGGTCCCGGCCGTGGCCCGGGTGAAAAGTTAGTCGGGTGATCCGAGCTTGGCGTGCACAGGCTGGGATGGGCCCGGGCTTTCGGGGAGGCCCGAGCTCGTGCACGCCTCTAGTACTTACAGAGGATGGGAATTTTGAAAGGCTGAGATGGCTCCACTGTGCACTGTGACAACTAAATGAAACTCGCTGGCTGAAACGTCAAGTGCAGTATAATTTTTTATAGTTTACTCAAAATCTGGCCTCATGGCGAAGAGGTGGCACACCAAATGGCTGACGAAAGGCGCCCAAAATGGCCGACGGGTCAAAGCACAACAAGAAGCAGATGGAAGAACGCTGGGATTGACGACTAAGTTTCTCAAGAAAGCTCCTGTAAACAAAGCACGGTAATTGAGCTTATAAGAAAATTGGGTAAATTTAGGGTTGTGTAGCAGTCGACCCAGTACCCCCGGAATGCGGAGCGTGTTGAATCAAATGAAATCAAATTAAGGTTTATTAATTCCGGTGAAACTACAAACATACATGAGGGTAATACTAGAGGTCTCGAACTGAGGCACTGCCGGGGGGACCTGTTGTTGAATGTATCAACAAGGGATTGAAAGTTTAGCCTTATTAAAACATGCACAATCTTGAACAGGTACACCGAAGTGACAAAAATACGTACAAGTTATTTTGCGTTGTACGATTTACGTGATAACGTTTAATTCAGTGTCAGTGTTGTTATGAAACATTTAACAAAAGGAATCGGCGGAACATTGGACACAATTTTTATTAGTGCGCCGCAATACCAATGAAAAAGTACACGTGTACAGAAATGTCCAGTACTCAATTACTTCAACAACCAAATGACCACATTAACATAAACGAGCACAATTGCGAATACATGTTAATTAGAAATAAGCTCGAAATCCAGGCGTACAATCTTCCACCAAGGCCAAAGACAGCTAAAGGCTCTAGAAGTACACTGTGCAAGACCTGCCTGTTCTGCAATGGCTGTCGCCCACATGTAAAAAGCAGCTCAATGCGGCCAGGAATAACTGTCTCCGTACCTGTCTCGTCCTCCTTAAGGGCTCATCCTATGTTGGCACTGTCGCAGTGGCTGGTTTCTTGCCTTTGGATGTTTGGATGTTCTTTGGATGTTCTCTATCACCCCTATGCATAAAATATAGCATACCTGGACTTGCCTGAAAAAATTGTGGTTGTTTCCTCTGTCATAGGAATCGGTAAAACACGATAGTGAAATGTGCAGCAAAATCTGCAGCTGAGCATGATTTGCGGGTCGGCCGCTGTCTTGTGGTTGTGCTTGGCGAGCGACGTCCTGCTGGCGGGTCGCTTCGGCAAAGGTGTGCTGGCGTCATTTGACGTCAGTGAAATCTTGCTGTATCCCAGCATAGAACACTTTCGCGTTAAAATATAAAACCCGAAAACAAACAACCCTAAGTATAACGTACTGTTTAGTACTAAATGTTGCTTCCCCGCAAGAAGACCCTGTGTGCAAGGGTGCACCCTACTGCTTGCTTTGTTGTACTGGCGTCACTTCCGGGACGGATATGACGTCACTACATGTTTGTGTATCCGGGAATAAAACACTTTCGTGTTAAAAAGTTATGCCTCAGACTTGCCTCCCCCAATTAACACTTGCCCTTAATATGTAACCAATACTCTCATAGGACCCACATTTTTGCTCATCTACGCCTGACTTCAGTTCTTCTGGGCTCTTCATTTCATCAACCGGCCAAGCACTCTCATACTGTCTTGAGCGCCCAACGTCATCCACATCTGCTGAGCTTCATGCCATTAAACAAGCACTTCGCTAAAGTCTCCGCCATCAGCCAGCACAATGGGTTATCTTTACATATTCTAAGGCAGCGCTACAAACTCTTCGACGTTCCAGCTGCTTCAGCATTCACGAACATATATACCGTGATGTCTCCTACCTAAATCATCTAGTCTGCCTCGCGGGGCACCGCGTGATACTGCAGTGGATCCCTGCACACTGCGGCATCATAGGCAACGAAAAAGCAGATGACGCTGTCAAGAGAGGATTAAGACTGAAACGTGAGGAACATTTTCTTCACGAAACACGATGCCTCGAAACTATCAAAGGAGCTTGTTTTCGGGGAAAGAAGCACCTTGTGGTCTCTCCCGGAAAAGCAGCACCCATTCCTGCGTCATGTTGATCCTACTTTGGCACTGAGGTTACCGGAGCGACTTCCACGTCAGCTAGAGACTTTGATCCATCGTTTACGTCTCAACGTAGTGCTCACAGATACCTACCGGTATCGCCTGGGCCTAACCTTATACTTGTATTGCGACAACTGCGGTTCACCGGAAACAGTCTAACATATTTTACTGCAGTTCCCTACATACGGTCAAGCAAGAAACGACCTCACACAGAAGATCGAGTGCCTCAACCACAGTTTCCTAACTTTAAAAGCACTTCTGGGACCATGGTCATCTCCCTTGTCTCAGCGTAAAGTGCTAACCGCATTATTTGAATACCTCAATGACATCGGGGTCGCTGAGGTGAGGCCGTCCTTGCACTGTGCAACCCTCTATAGACTTTTCACGTGTCGCACTGACGGTCCCCAACACACAAGCTACCTCCTTTATTTACTTATTTTATTTCCTTCTTCCTTCTGTCCCTTCCGCCTTACTCCCTATTGCAACTTTATTTTCTCCTCCCCACCGTGCAAAGTAGCATTAGGCATTCACATGCCGGCACACCTCTCTGCTTTCCTCTAATAAAGAGCTCTCTCTCTCTCTCTCTCTCTCTCTCTCTCTCTCTCTCTCTCTCTCTCTCTCTCTCTCTCTCTCTCTCTCTCTCTCTCTCTCTCTCTCTCTCTCTCTCTCTCGAAATTTTGGTAAAGCAGCATCAATTAAAAAATAAGGAAGCTGTAGCTATAGGGTGAACAGAAAATAATTTTGGTGCAAAAATCTGAATCGGTACAGCAGTTTATTTGCACAAAATGAACGAAGTAGACGCATAAAGCTTGGCATGGTCTAGGCTTATCTCATTGCCATCATCAGTGACTAATTCCAAAGTTTAATTGCACGTAATTCAACAATGATTTTTATAGTATTTTTGGAGTTAGAAGCTGTTTTGAAATGAAAAGCGCTCGTTTTTCCTTTTGGCGGTGGAATGGAAAGGGACGTCTGGCCTGAAGTACAAATGAGGCCTGAATTTGAATTAGTCTGTAACCATGCAGTTATTCCGAAGAGGGCAACGTCTAAAGTGTGGCTTCGATACTTAATATTGCAAATATATGGCAAGTTCGCCCCACATTTGTCTCATAACTAGATCCCGAAAAGACTATTTTCTAAATGCGGCTATTCGTAGAGAAGCAGCAGTATTTCGTAATTTCTTTGCTGCTATAACCGTGTTTTAAGTGGGAAGTCGCTGAAGAACAACACCCTAAATCTCAAGGTGCGACTGGATTGTCTAGTTAGACCCTGACACTTTGCCGCAGGATGCATGACTTCGACAATAACAACAAGCTGGACGGCCAGGAGATGATGGCAGCTATGTTCCACACAAACCACCACGAGGAGGACGACGAGCACGACGGAAAGGCGCCGCTGATCATACCGGAACAGGACATTGCCAGTGAGTATGAACGTTGCGCGTCGCAATCTGTCAGTCGTTCCCTAGCATCACATTCCTAAAAAGGCTGTTTCAAGGTGGCGTAACCTAACTCAGTCTAACATAAACCCAACGTAACTAATCTAAAGCTAACCTAAGGTAATTTGACCTACTCTTACTGCAGTTTTTTTCTTTTTTCAATTCCGTTGAACTCAAAACAGCGTGAAGTTCCGGAACGACCTGCAAAAGGACTCTCCTTCACTGTACAGCACTGGAAGTGTTCAACAGTCGACAAGCGTTTCCTGTTAAGGCCCCCCCGTGCCTACAGCATAAGGGCGCCACCCTTCCAACGTTGAACGCAACAGTTGTAGGCCACTGGAATCAAAATGAAGAATTAAGAAAAAAACATGATTAACTAAAATATCTGACAAAATAGTTATGATCCCTTCCACTCTGTGAAAATGGATGACCAGCGAAGCTTTTTAGCACACACCGTAGAGGGGACTGAGCAATAAGGTGAAACGTATGACCGAAGTTTCTCTCTTCAGCGTTGATGGCGTTAGTTCCTAGGAAAGACGCGTGCTTTTATTTTTACTCTGCTAATTTTAAAAATGGTGCCTATTAATGCATCATCTGAAATCCACTCAAAACGCCCTGCATTTGAAGAAAAAGCACTCTTGATTAAGTTTAAACATTTTTTAGCTGTCTCCAACGATTCGGAGAATTCTCTCAGCAGAGAAACGAAAACGTTCGATCACGAAGCAATTAGCCACTCGACACCACCGAAACTGCACCGCCCGAAGACACTCAGAAAACCGCAATTTACGGCCACGGCCGCGCCGAGTAGCTCCGAGCCCCTCTATAGCACAACGCGCCCGAGACTCCCGAGAACACGAGGCGCCAGACGCAACGCGAGTGTTTACGTTCCGTTTCACTCTCTCTCTCGTGTACGTGCCCCACGCCTGTGCACCGCGTCAGACGTTTTCTATCCGTGCTCCTCTGTCCTTATCCACTGCAACAGTGCAACCTCAGTTTTCTCAATAATTAAATGCTTTAAATTCTCAAAACCTAGTTTCTCCATTCGATCTTCATTCGAGCCACGACATGGCTGACAATTTAATCATTATAATAGCGTGAATGGAGATAATTGGTCGACGGAAATTTGAAAAGCAAAAATACAATAAAAACAAACGGAATTATACACATGAACTTACGAAATCAAAAATATGTAACTCTTACACCTCCCCCACAAAACAAAGACAAGAAATAGAAAGCAAATGAAACAAAAACTGACCCCATGAAAAGGAGAAATGTAGCTCGATGTTTCGCTTATGGCAAAACGCGTTTTATTAGACAGCACGAGAACGATGCAGATGAGAACGGGGTTTATACAAAATGTACGATCTCGGTAAGCAGCACTTTCTGCCATGCATGAAACAGCACATGCACCGTGAACTGGATAACCGTCAAATCGGTTATCCGGTTAAATCGGCTCGGAGTGGCTCCGACCTTGAAGGGCAGTTATCCGTATTTTTAGCAGCAGATAATTAATCAGTATATCCGGTTTCAGTCGCTGGTTAACCGGATATTCTAATATTGGAATGGATGTGTGTGAAATATATTCCTCAATGGAGCAGCCACGGAAAAGACATCTTCAAAAAAGCGGCAGCGAAACGGTGACGCTATAAAATCGACACCCCCCCCCCCCCCCACACACACACACACACTCACACACACAAAAAAAGCTCGGGTTTGCGAAGATATCTTTCGTATATAAAACAGAAATCGGGATATCCGAACATCCGGATACAAAACCGGTTAACAAGGTACGCTAACCGATCGTGCGGTCCGGTTATTCGGCTTTCCAGTTCGAATAACCGGAGATTCGAATGACCGGATAACCGGTTTTGCCGCAAAACCGGTTTGGTATCGCCCCACTTTTGTGTGCTAAAGACACTGGCGTACGGAGCGGGCTGAGGGGTATTTTTATTTATTTATTTATTGAAGAACATACTGCAGGCCATGGAGGCCCAAGCAGGAGGGGCATAAAATGGTAACAATATCAACCATACAAAAATACAAAGGGTAAACAGCAAAAAGCAGAAACAAGTGGTATAAAACAGTGTACGCTAGGCACAACTAAACATTGGCTTGTAATGAACCGAGAGAGTTTAGACAATTTTCGGGTGTATTGTTCCAATCATTAATTGTGCGGATGAAAATAGTAAATTTAAACAGATTGGTAGAAGCGAACATTGTGGTTAAGGACAGAGAATGGAAATGACGAGTATGGCGAGTAGCAAGGGGTTTCAAGAAGGAACTCCAGTCCAAAGCAGTTTTGCTGAGATGAAGCAAATACAACAATTTAAGGCGGAGAAACTGTCTTCTGGACTGCATGGTTGGAATTCCGTTGCTACGCATCAGCTCGGAAACCGAATCTGTGGGATGAAATTTTGAATAAACAAACCGAATAGCTCTCCTTTGGATCTTTTCTAACAAGTCAATATTCTTTAATGTGTGAGGGTCCCAAACAGCGCAAGCATACTGCAGTTCAGGTCTAATTAGCGTTTTGTGTGCAAGTAGTTTAACATTAGTTGGAGCGTCTCGAAGCTTATGCTGAAGTAAACATAATTTACGAAAGGAAGGAACATTAGTAATATGCGAATTCCAGCTTAGATTATTTGTTCAAGTTATGCCCAAATATTTATATTCCTTAACTTGGTTTAAGATATTTCCTGTGAGAGAGTACGAAAATTGGTAAGAATTCCGTTTATTGGTGATTGAAGGACTCTGGTGATGCGAAGGGAGACGGGTTTTTCGGGGTTTAGTACCATGCCCCATTCAAGGCTCCAGGAGAGGATTGCAGTGAGTGCGAAATTTAGAGCTTCCTGGTCACCAATAGAACATTATTAAAAATAACGCAGTCGTCGGTGAGAAGTCGAATTCGGACGGGTTCTTTGACCACGGAGACAATGTCATTGCAGTAAATTAGAAAAAGCCTGGGTCCAATAACGCTTCCCTGAGGGACTCCGGAGGTGACTGGAAGAGTACTAGAAATAGAACCGTCAATGTCTACATATTGGCTTCGATTCGGCAAATAATCCGAAACCCATCCTACAAAAAAGGAAGGAAGCCCGATGAGACGCAGTTTGTGAATTATTTTATGATGCGGCACTAAATCAAACGCTTTGGTGAAGTCTAAAAAATTCATCTACCTGCCCGCCATCATCGAGTGTGGAAACGAAAGAATGAACAGTTGAACTTAATTGAGTGGTGGTTGAAAAGCCCTTCCTAAAACCATGTTGCAATGGAGGTAGAATCTGGTGTTCAAGAAAATTTAAGATAAGAGTTCCTATTATATGCTCTAGAAGTTTCCATGAGGACGACAGAATAGAAATGGGACGATAGTTAGCTAAAGAAAGAGGGGTATGATAGCAGATCTAATGGACGCCTGAAAAACAATAACGAGGAAATTGGCTAAGGGTTCAGCATAACGACGCTAGCAAGCGTTGGGTAAACCATCGGGTCCTGGAGAAGATTTTAGCGTTAAATTGAGGAGCATGTTAAGAACGCCATCGTAAGACACTACGTTAATATCTGGGAAACTGGAATTATTTGGAGGGGGTACACCTCAGCTAGAAAATACGCTGTGAAAATATTTGTTAAAATGCCAAGCGATTTCCGAAGGGTTATCTAACATTGAGCCGTTGTGTGAACTCTTATAAATCTTTTTACGTTCGCTGACAAAGCTCCAAAATTTCTGGGGGTCCTCTTTTATAAAATTGGGCAGAGTAGTATTAAAATAAAAACTATGGAGAGGGGGGGGGACTCTACATGTCCACAAATAACTGATTGATTGATTGATTGATTGATTGATTGATTGATTGATTGATTGATTGATTGATTGATTGATTGATTGATTGATTGATTGATTGATTGATTGATTGATTGATTGATTGATTGATTGATTGATTGATTGATTAGCAGGTTTAACGCGCCGACGCTACACAGGCGATGAGGCGCGCCGTAGTGGAGGGCTCCGGATTAATTTTGACCAGCTGGGGATCTTTGACGTGCGCCCAGATCTCGAACACACCGGCATTTTTGCTTTTCGCCTCCATTAGAAAAGCGGCCGCCGTGGTCGGGAATCGAATCCGCGACTTTGGGCTCAGCAGCACAACCCCATAGCCACTGAGCCACCGCGGCGAGTCAAATAACTACCAGTAGTGGATAACCTGCGCACGAATTGCATGCGTTTTCAACGTATCGTCTCACCACGAATGTTAGCCGTTTTTACAATTGCAAAATGAACGACGCAATCGAAATGATATCTGGAGAACGACGTTATCTCGAAGACTTGTGGGTCCGCAGCACCACAATTAAAATAGTAGCAAGAGAATAGAATGACGGTGCTCGTGCTCTGACTGCTCCCGTACAGCACCGAATGCAGAGCGACTTCCTCGCGGTGGGTTCTCTCTCCGCAGGCGGGGGGGTAATTGGGCTGGGGGTTCACATTTCCACAGCCTTTGTATTGCGTGCGGAGCACCTTAGGACCGCACAATGTCCGTCCGCGTCCGTGCGCATAGCATTTACAACCGCAAAAAAATCACGCAGGCACCAGCAGGATTCGAGACTGTGTCTGGTAGACCAGACAGAGTTAGTGTCAGTCGTCTTACCCAGTGGGCTACGGCCGTGAGTAAGTGCTCGACAGTCAGACGGCTTACTCCCTCGCCTTTAACGGTGCGGAGTACTTTAGGACCTCCAATGTCCGTTCGCATCCATCCGTGCGCATACCATAATCAAGCGAAAATTAAGCGAAATTCGATTTTAGCCATCAGTTGCAGTTTCATTTAGGGAATAATCAAGGTGCAACTCACGGCTCAAATCGAATTTCGCTTTATTTTCGCAAATTTTCGTTGGGGCGCAAATCGGATGTCACTCGGGGCGGAACTTGGATGTCATTTCGAGTCCCCGTATTCCACACCCTCGCTATCATCCACGGAATGGAGATGCTGCCATTTTTTTAGTTTGTACGCATTTCAGCTTCTTTTTTATTTTATTTTTCCCCCTTTCATGCTTTCTCTTTCCATTTTTGTAATGGGGTTCTGCGTGCGTCACTAAGATGTTCTCTCTTTTTGCAGGCTACGTGGACTCCGTTCTTCAGGCCGACAAAAACCAGGACGGCTTTATTTCTTACCCGGAGTTAAGAACGAGCGACCTGACCAACCAAATTTAGCACCTGTGCCAAC
>NW_027526460.1:43606066-43638113 GCF_048455015.1 Haemaphysalis longicornis
TTTTTAGCACACACCGTAGAGGGGACTGAGCAATAAGGTGAAACGTATGACCGAAGTTTCTCTCTTCAGCGTTGATGGCGTTAGTTCCTAGGAAAGACGCGTGCTTTTATTTTTACTCTGCTAATTTTAAAAATGGTGCCTATTAATGCATCATCTGAAATCCACTCAAAACGCCCTGCATTTGAAGAAAAAGCACTCTTGATTAAGTTTAAACATTTTTTAGCTGTCTCCAACGATTCGGAGAATTCTCTCAGCAGAGAAACGAAAACGTTCGATCACGAAGCAATTAGCCACTCGACACCACCGAAACTGCACCGCCCGAAGACACTCAGAAAACCGCAATTTACGGCCACGGCCGCGCCGAGTAGCTCCGAGCCCCTCTATAGCACAACGCGCCCGAGACTCCCGAGAACACGAGGCGCCAGACGCAACGCGAGTGTTTACGTTCCGTTTCACTCTCTCTCTCGTGTACGTGCCCCACGCCTGTGCACCGCGTCAGACGTTTTCTATCCGTGCTCCTCTGTCCTTATCCACTGCAACAGTGCAACCTCAGTTTTCTCAATAATTAAATGCTTTAAATTCTCAAAACCTAGTTTCTCCCATTCGATCTTCATTCGAGCCACGACATGGCTGACAATTTAATCATTATAATAGCGTGAATGGAGATAATTGGTCGACGGAAATTTGAAAAGCAAAAATACAATAAAAACAAACGGAATTATACACATGAACTTACGAAATCAAAAATATGTAACTCTTACACCTCCCCCACAAAACAAAGACAAGAAATAGAAAGCAAATGAAACAAAAACTGACCCCATGAAAAGGAGAAATGTAGCTCGATGTTTCGCTTATGGCAAAACGCGTTTTATTAGACAGCACGAGAACGATGCAGATGAGAACGGGGTTTATACAAAATGTACGATCTCGGTAAGCAGCACTTTCTGCCATGCATGAAACAGCACATGCACCGTGAACTGGATAACCGTCAAATCGGTTATCCGGTTAAATCGGCTCGGAGTGGCTCCGACCTTGAAGGGCAGTTATCCGTATTTTTAGCAGCAGATAATTAATCAGTATATCCGGTTTCAGTCGCTGGTTAACCGGATATTCTAATATTGGAATGGATGTGTGTGAAATATATTCCTCAATGGAGCAGCCACGGAAAAGACATCTTCAAAAAAGCGGCAGCGAAACGGTGACGCTATAAAATCGACACCCCCCCCCCCCCCCCCCCACACACACACACACACTCACACACACAAAAAAAGCTCGGGTTTGCGAAGATATCTTTCGTATATAAAACAGAAATCGGGATATCCGAACATCCGGATACAAAACCGGTTAACAAGGTACGCTAACCGATCGTGCGGTCCGGTTATTCGGCTTTCCAGTTCGAATAACCGGAGATTCGAATGACCGGATAACCGGTTTTGCCGCAAAACCGGTTTGGTATCGCCCCACTTTTGTGTGCTAAAGACACTGGCGTACGGAGCGGGCTGAGGGGTATTTTTATTTATTTATTTATTGAAGAACATACTGCAGGCCATGGAGGCCCAAGCAGGAGGGGCATAAAATGGTAACAATATCAACCATACAAAAATACAAAGGGTAAACAGCAAAAAGCAGAAACAAGTGGTATAAAACAGTGTACGCTAGGCACAACTAAACATTGGCTTGTAATGAACCGAGAGAGTTTAGACAATTTTCGGGTGTATTGTTCCAATCATTAATTGTGCGGATGAAAATAGTAAATTTAAACAGATTGGTAGAAGCGAACATTGTGGTTAAGGACAGAGAATGGAAATGACGAGTATGGCGAGTAGCAAGGGGTTTCAAGAAGGAACTCCAGTCCAAAGCAGTTTTGCTGAGATGAAGCAAATACAACAATTTAAGGCGGAGAAACTGTCTTCTGGACTGCATGGTTGGAATTCCGTTGCTACGCATCAGCTCGGAAACCGAATCTGTGGGATGAAATTTTGAATAAACAAACCGAATAGCTCTCCTTTGGATCTTTTCTAACAAGTCAATATTCTTTAATGTGTGAGGGTCCCAAACAGCGCAAGCATACTGCAGTTCAGGTCTAATTAGCGTTTTGTGTGCAAGTAGTTTAACATTAGTTGGAGCGTCTCGAAGCTTATGCTGAAGTAAACATAATTTACGAAAGGAAGGAACATTAGTAATATGCGAATTCCAGCTTAGATTATTTGTTCAAGTTATGCCCAAATATTTATATTCCTTAACTTGGTTTAAGATATTTCCTGTGAGAGAGTACGAAAATTGGTAAGAATTCCGTTTATTGGTGATTGAAGGACTCTGGTGATGCGAAGGGAGACGGGTTTTTCGGGGTTTAGTACCATGCCCCATTCAAGGCTCCAGGAGAGGATTGCAGTGAGTGCGAAATTTAGAGCTTCCTGGTCACCAATAGAACATTATTAAAAATAACGCAGTCGTCGGTGAGAAGTCGAATTCGGACGGGTTCTTTGACCACGGAGACAATGTCATTGCAGTAAATTAGAAAAAGCCTGGGTCCAATAACGCTTCCCTGAGGGACTCCGGAGGTGACTGGAAGAGTACTAGAAATAGAACCGTCAATGTCTACATATTGGCTTCGATTCGGCAAATAATCCGAAACCCATCCTACAAAAAAGGAAGGAAGCCCGATGAGACGCAGTTTGTGAATTATTTTATGATGCGGCACTAAATCAAACGCTTTGGTGAAGTCTAAAAAATTCATCTACCTGCCCGCCATCATCGAGTGTGGAAACGAAAGAATGAACAGTTGAACTTAATTGAGTGGTGGTTGAAAAGCCCTTCCTAAAACCATGTTGCAATGGAGGTAGAATCTGGTGTTCAAGAAAATTTAAGATAAGAGTTCCTATTATATGCTCTAGAAGTTTCCATGAGGACGACAGAATAGAAATGGGACGATAGTTAGCTAAAGAAAGAGGGGTATGATAGCAGATCTAATGGACGCCTGAAAAACAATAACGAGGAAATTGGCTAAGGGTTCAGCATAACGACGCTAGCAAGCGTTGGGTAAACCATCGGGTCCTGGAGAAGATTTTAGCGTTAAATTGAGGAGCATGTTAAGAACGCCATCGTAAGACACTACGTTAATATCTGGGAAACTGGAATTATTTGGAGGGGGTACACCTCAGCTAGAAAATACGCTGTGAAAATATTTGTTAAAATGCCAAGCGATTTCCGAAGGGTTATCTAACATTGAGCCGTTGTGTGAACTCTTATAAATCTTTTTACGTTCGCTGACAAAGCTCCAAAATTTCTGGGGGTCCTCTTTTATAAAATTGGGCAGAGTAGTATTAAAATAAAAACTATGGAGAGGGGGGGGGACTCTACATGTCCACAAATAACTGATTGATTGATTGATTGATTGATTGATTGATTGATTGATTGATTGATTGATTGATTGATTGATTGATTGATTGATTGATTGATTGATTGATTGATTGATTGATTGATTGATTGATTGATTGATTGATTGATTAGCAGGTTTAACGCGCCGACGCTACACAGGCGATGAGGCGCGCCGTAGTGGAGGGCTCCGGATTAATTTTGACCAGCTGGGGATCTTTGACGTGCGCCCAGATCTCGAACACACCGGCATTTTTGCTTTTCGCCTCCATTAGAAAAGCGGCCGCCGTGGTCGGGAATCGAATCCGCGACTTTGGGCTCAGCAGCACAACCCCATAGCCACTGAGCCACCGCGGCGAGTCAAATAACTACCAGTAGTGGATAACCTGCGCACGAATTGCATGCGTTTTCAACGTATCGTCTCACCACGAATGTTAGCCGTTTTTACAATTGCAAAATGAACGACGCAATCGAAATGATATCTGGAGAACGACGTTATCTCGAAGACTTGTGGGTCCGCAGCACCACAATTAAAATAGTAGCAAGAGAATAGAATGACGGTGCTCGTGCTCTGACTGCTCCCGTACAGCACCGAATGCAGAGCGACTTCCTCGCGGTGGGTTCTCTCTCCGCAGGCGGGGGGGTAATTGGGCTGGGGGTTCACATTTCCACAGCCTTTGTATTGCGTGCGGAGCACCTTAGGACCGCACAATGTCCGTCCGCGTCCGTGCGCATAGCATTTACAACCGCAAAAAAATCACGCAGGCACCAGCAGGATTCGAGACTGTGTCTGGTAGACCAGACAGAGTTAGTGTCAGTCGTCTTACCCAGTGGGCTACGGCCGTGAGTAAGTGCTCGACAGTCAGACGGCTTACTCCCTCGCCTTTAACGGTGCGGAGTACTTTAGGACCTCCCAATGTCCGTTCGCATCCATCCGTGCGCATACCATAATCAAGCGAAAATTAAGCGAAATTCGATTTTAGCCATCAGTTGCAGTTTCATTTAGGGAATAATCAAGGTGCAACTCACGGCTCAAATCGAATTTCGCTTTATTTTCGCAAATTTTCGTTGGGGCGCAAATCGGATGTCACTCGGGGCGGAACTTGGATGTCATTTCGAGTCCCCGTATTCCACACCCTCGCTATCATCCACGGAATGGAGATGCTGCCATTTTTTTAGTTTGTACGCATTTCAGCTTCTTTTTTATTTTTATTTTTCCCCCTTTCATGCTTTCTCTTTCCATTTTTGTAATGGGGTTCTGCGTGCGTCACTAAGATGTTCTCTCTTTTTGCAGGCTACGTGGACTCCGTTCTTCAGGCCGACAAAAACCAGGACGGCTTTATTTCTTACCCGGAGTTAAGAACGAGCGACCTGACCAACCAAATTTAGCACCTGTGCAAAGTACATATCACTCATCACACTCGCTCATTTGGGTCATCGGAAGTCACGTTTCTGCTTTTTTTTGCATGTTTATAATAAAATCTGTTTATATGCCAGTTGCGTCTCCTAATGTCCTTAGGTTTCTCTCTGTGATCGCGTTCTATTTGAATTGCCGGCTACTATAGTAGCCGGCAATCTAATTAAAAGGCAACACGTGTATACGCGTTGCACTTAAAGCCACTTTTCTGAAATGTTCCATTTACTACTGGTTATTTGTACCTATTATCCCTATTCAAGTTCGCATTCATTTGAGAGTAATGATAACTTTATGCTTGGGAAAGCCAGCTTTGAATGTAGTTTGGGACTTACCATATAGTTCAGTTTTAGGATGAGAGGCATTTGTCACGCACGTGCGCTGGGCGGTGAGCGTGGTCAGGCATTCAAAAATAGGCGGGGAAAAGAGGCAAAATTTACCCTGTCTCGGTAAAGGCCATTTCGTTAAAGAAAATGGAGTGAAAATGGTTTTGCGGGCGACGCGGCGGACACCCGTCGAAATACAAGTGGACAGCAGCAGAGAGGCAAAGGTAAGCCAATCATTTGCGGTCTGTTAAGGTCAGGTCGCAATACTTGACAGCACGGGTTCATATATTGGCGGAGGTGGCACTATAATTTAAGCGAGCGCATTATCCCTCCGTAGTGGCTCAGCGGCTAAGGCGTCGTGCTGCTCAGCACGAGGACTCGGGTTCGATTCCCGGCCGCGGTGGCTGCTTTTCTGGTGAAGGAGAAAAGCAAAAACTCCCGTGTGTACGAGGTTTCGGTGCACGTTAGGTGGTAAAAATTAATCCGAAGCCCTCCACTACGGCGCGCCTCATCGCCTGCGTTGCGTCGGCGCGTTAAACCCTACAATCAATCAAGCGAGCGCACTGTACCCAGTCTTGTTCCCATTACAGCGCTCGGATCTGTACTTAACTTGTTTCCAGGAATCTAGTGCGTTTAAGGCAATAAGCGTCTGCAGAACAAAGCTTTAAACGATTTTTCACAAAGCTTGGCGTAAGGTTTCTTTGTGGTTAAGGCTGCTTTTGTCCGGCGCACATCCACCGCCACAGCTGTTCAGCAGACGGTGGGTCTAATATTTCAATGCCTTCTTTAACAGACGCTACCGATCATCTCTGAGAATTCGTTCGGGAATAAAACGTTTAATGCCACGTTGCCGCCGGTACTTAACACTTTTTGACGGTCAGTTTCGACAGCCTCGAAGTAATTTTCACACTTCATAAGTATTAAAGAAGTGTGCGTGCTCACGCCCACAAAGCCTAATGCTGGCTGCTTCTAAAGCGGGATGGTGGATGCATTGCACGGCGCTGCTCGCCTGCATGGTGGGTGTAGTTTCGCGTTCAGAGGCGACGCCGGACCAAGCCCCCAAGCCCTCCAGTCGAGCTTCTGCGGAGATTTACCGGAAATGGTCCGCAGCAGAGGTGGTGAGGGATTTGGAGTGAGTGTGCGATCTATTTTGTTCCAGGGTGCTTTTGTGCGTGCGTGGGTGTGCGCGTTTCACCTCTGGAACGGGACACAACTACCAATGTGTGCTAAATGCGGTTATCGGCTGTCTGCGTTGCACATTTTAATTGAGTGTACTGCCTGAAACGACCTAGAGTTCCTCTATATAGCTCCCCCAGGGAGCTAAGAGTTGCGCGACCACCCGCCATCTTGTTATCCGTATTGCTGCGGGAAAGCCGCCCGTCGCGGGTATAGGAGCCTCGCCCCACGCTTCCGACGGCGGCCGACGCGCGGTGGGGCGCTTCGGTCGGCGGCGCCTTGCGGCGGCTACTCTGGACAATGTTTATAGATACTTTGACTCTGGATTCCTGCGATGTCGCTCACGCTGCTGCTGCTTCTGTTCCTGGGCGGGGCGTGGTGCCGCCCGCGTCGGCGGCTGCGGCGCAGCCATAGTGGGGGCTTATTCTCTGCACGGCATTGATAACCGGAGTGATGTCATCACGGCGGCGCGTGGAAAAGGGTCGCGCAACTCTTAGCTCCCTGCGGGAACTATATACAGGAACTCTAAAACCACTCAAGGCGACGGCGCTTGCCTGAGCTGCATCCCCGCTGAGTTCTTGCATGTGTTGATGCTAATACATGCCCGGCTTCTGCTAGGATTGGCAAAGATTTCACTAGAAAACGCCGCCTGCATTAAACAAAATATTTAATAGGTGTTGGAAGCTGAAAGATTTATTGTTGCATCAGGTCATTAATTTAAAAGGGTAGGACGTTGAAGATATCGGTCGTCGAATGGTTCCTATTTTTCCTGCAAGTAATGCGCTTTAAATTATGAACCCTTGGAACGCTGTAAAGCAGGGCACGTTTTGTAGTCGAGCAGTCAAGAGAGCCCGCTTTTGTGGCTTATTACAGGCACCTTGCCTGCTCCTCTTTACGTGGTGCCCAGCACAGGGCTCGACATTTATGTGCGTGATATTTACGCCTATACACCTCTGATCAAAGAACGGATAGAAACGTGTTCGCATCATTTACGTGATCTGTTCTGTTCATTACGTGCATAATGACTGCATTTATTTTCTGCCAGGCACATTAAGAGAGATATTGCCAAGATTAGGCGACTGCAAAGTGCCGGAGAGGTGACTATGGAAGAGGCCTACTTTTACTACTTTAGGTAAGGGCGTGCATTTTAAGATAGACGTTTTTGAGCGTTCAACGTTGACATGTTATGTAGTGTTCAAAACCATTCCGTACAAGTGCTAAGCGAGTCGAAATATTCGTGGAAGACTTTAACAGCAGAAGTACTAAATAAAGGTATAATTACGTACCCATCCCTTGGATAATGTATTCTGATTCCAATAAAGTTGAATATAATCTCTGTTCGCGCAGCACTTTTCTAACGTTTATGGTGAAAGGTGCTCTGAGAGCAGTAGAAAAGGATCGACTGTTAGCAGTACGAACATAAAGACATTGGTATATTTAATACATGTTATATGAGTTACATATAACGGTTTTTAACCACTGGAAGACCCTGCATTGTAATTAAACTAGGTAAAATCAAGAAGCGCGGATTATCAGTATGTAGAAGTGAAAGTGCCGGCTTCCAGAATTATATTCACTGAGTCAGTTTTGGGTGGAAAGGCTCTACTACGCCATGTCTCACAAAGTAATTCATCGCGTCGCAATGACCTCAAACTGTCGGAGCGCACGTGTGGCAGGTGTGACGTCACGCCACGTGATCCACCACGAAGCGGCGTAGGCATAGAGTTTCTTACAATATACACTGGAGAGGAATCTGGCGCTAGCGTCTGTGCGGCTCATATCAAGCCCGCCTGTGTCGTCATGGGCCTCCATTATACCATACGCCCGCCTTCATTGGCTTGGATAGGAACGTTTTAGTGGCCGTTTATTCGAACACAGTGACACAAAAATGCAAAGAATGGTGTGTTATTATATAAGTGGAAAATAAAACAGGCTGTCTTAAAGCTACGAAAAAGAACGTAAATCGTATTTTTTGCGGAACGGCTGTGCCTACTATTCTACAGACCAAGCTGGTGGTTGACAACAATGTTAATATTCTGGGAGAAACTCATTAGAGGCTGTTATTTGGTTATTTTACCATTATTTCAAATAAGTTGTTTAAAGAGCTTGGAAATGTTTTTGAGCGTGCCTACGAAAACGTCGCCTTAATAGTGAACCGGTGCACCGACCGTCAGCTACAGTTTAACAAAACTTGTTGCTGAGCGAGTTACGTCATACTTGAAGAAAAAAAGAAAACGTGGCGTTAAACAGTCGTGGACGAAGACAAGATAGTACGGTTGCAGGCGCCCGTATCTGTCGTATCTTGCCTTCGTCGAAGTACGTTTGGTTTCTTTTCTTTTTTCGTCAGCTGCAACTTTCGCGGCGGCATATTACCCGCTCAGACATGCATTCCCTCGGGTCCGGCATGACCAACGTTAGGTGCGATCACGCACTGCCTGCTCTTTCACCGAACACGCAGCAGCCATGGCCCACGGCTACCACAGAATAGAAAGGATTTCGGCTACTTCGTAGCTCGTAGACCTGCTAACGCATAGTGCAGAAAGCAAATCCAGAAAACCGCTTAAGAATCCAATTGTCATGTCAAGCCAGAAGCGGGGGGTCTTCCCATAACCCCCCCCCCCCCCCCCGACGACATGGATTGCCAGGTGCAGTTTCCTCTCTACTATACTTACTTAGAAACTCTATGGGAGTCGGAGCCTCTTTCGCTCGGATCATCGCCTCTGTGGTGCCACGTGACTAGGTGAGGATTTAACGGCTGCTTCGCCGGTGCTTGGTCGCTCAATCTTGCCATGGATGGCACCCCGGCTGTGCCGTCTGTGCGCGCGCTTCTACCCAAGCGACACTCTGAATTCAATCATCCACTAGCTTAACTTTCATCAAACAGTGTGTGATAACCTACGTCCTACGTTCCGCATCCCACGTTCCTTCTATTTTTCATCCGTCGCGTCAAAGCACTTTTTTATCGTCTACAGCGCGGCTAACGCATTCAACAAAGGTAGTAAACACGCGCAACACTGACACCTGGCACGTACCCCGCTTTCGTACAAACTACAAGCTACAATCTCTCCAGTACAACCTTCATAATATTCTCAATAGATTTAAAGCAGCAGAACATTTCTTCGTTTAAAGAAACCCATCGATATTTTGTAGATTTGATACTAACTGATGAAACTCAAATTATTTCTGATGTTTTTGCCTGTTTCAGTTCTTTTTGGCAGTGTCTGCGTTTATATTTTTAGTTTTTGTTTGCTGTGTTGGAGTTAAAACCCGCTATCTCTTTTATATTGTCTGCGTTTACACCTTTATTTGTTCAACCAATTATCCGTCACTGCTGCATTGTAGTATATTACGTACATCTGCTTGACCTCTTTTCTTCTACTCACAAGCAGAGTTGTTTGCTATTATGTTTAAGTCAGAATCCTCCTTGTTATATCTTATGTTTTATGATAACGGCTGTAGTTTAATTTTTGTTGTTCTTTACATACTACACATTTTCGGAAACACTGTATTTGTTCCAAATATTTCTTTACTGTATGCAATGACATGTAAGCCACGTCATGAGTCGCCTTGGCCCTACTCAAGCTTGTTTTAACAACCTTTACTCCAGGAATTCATGTAGATCTTTTTTTTACTGTATAAACTGAATAAACGGAATTGAATTGAATCTTTGCAAAACCAAGCCAAACGGTCCTTTCATAGGTGATAGCTAGGTTTACAAGTGTTCAACCTGACTTACGTTTTCGACGATTTACAAGGATATTGCCGAACTCACTCGAGAGGTTAATTAAGCGCACTGTTCTGGTACGTGTACCATTGTGCCTGTAGGATGCACGATTTCGACAACAACAACCTGCTGGATGGCCAGGAGATCAAAGTTGCCATGATGCACATTATGCACCACCAAGAAGACGACCACGAAGAACTGCCGGTGTCAGATGAGTATATCGCCCGTAAGTAATTGCGCTCAGCGCGTGCAAACTCTATCCGAAATGGTCTGCGTACAGAGCCCTAAAATCACTACGGGCACCGAGGCCGGGTGAAAATTTAAAATGGCAACTTAGACCTGCTGAAAGCTGAACTACGCCAGCTTTACGCCTCCTTGTCCACTGTTCTTCGGCGTCACCCTGGCCGGGAAGCGCTTTATGTGCGCGTTCATTGTCTCAACCAACGTGTGAAGACGACCACTCCCCCTCTCGTTGCCCGCGCTTTTCGACATTGTTAAGTAAAATTGATTAGGAACGGAATGGGATGCGGGCATGAAACCTGCTGGGGAAAGATGGCTAGTGTAGGTAACAGGCTACGTCATGTATTACCGCTGTGGCAATGTTTCCTTCACAATGCCTTCGCCTATTTGCCCCCTGCAAGTTTTCTGTACTTGCACCGACCGTAAGTTTCCTGTTAGAGAAGTTCGAGAATCAAATGTCTTCGGATTGACCTTTTCTACAGTCGTCCATGTGCACAGGCTTAGCTAGAGCAACGCTTTACCCACTTATCGTGCCCTCCTGCTTTGGTGTAAAGTGATTGTCACAACTGCTGCATTTCTTTCAAGCTTAAAGGGGCTCTTAAGTCCTTCACATTCGTTTCAACAGTTTTTGTTAGGAACTTCTGAAATATTACACGCTAAAGTAGGATGTGTTGCTCCAGCAAAGCTTGTGGACGACTGTACGTGCGTCCTTGCGGATACCATAGAGCCCACTTAAAGCTCACCAAGTGGAGATAGCGTTAAGACTGGATCACAATGAATGAGCAGTAGCACCAGCAGCTGCCTTCTCATTAATGCCCACAACGTGTGTTTTAAAGCGAAGCTTTCAGCTTGTGACTGATTGTCCGTACGCTAAAACGCATTGCAAGAAAGCCAACTTTCTGGGACGATGATGACGATCGCGGTTGACGTGTAAAAAATTAAAATGCTTCCCTGCGAAGCTTGGCTATAGCTGCGTTAGGCCCCCTCCGCTAAATGTTGATGGGCAGCAGAGAAAGGTGACGCAGCCATGCGACAGCGCGGTCTATATAGTCGTAACAACATATTGTTAGGTGAAGTGAACGTCGACAGCCGTTACCCATAGCTCGACGTACGATGAGAATGACGTTTTTCTGCATGTCGTCAGTCTGTTAGCCGCAGGACGTTATACCTAACATCGCATTTTGAGGTTTCGGACGTGAGGCCTAACGTCATACTTTGAGGTTTAACGCCTTGAACCGGCACGCACTCGAAAAAGTACTCACTGTACACGCCAAGCAGCTGGTACCGATTCACGCCGTAGACCCCAAACTCAAGCGTGAGGCCTACGGAGTGCATACTCGAGAGTTGGTGTGAGTATTTTCTGGAAAAGTCGTGCATGCCTCCAGAGCTACACGTACTTGAAGTGTGGGATTGGCCAAGCAAGGAATCCATCACGAGGAAGCTTCGCGTTCAACCATCGTGGTCGTTAGACGGAAAGGTGCATGACCTTTTTATCTTTGCTGTTGCAGGGTACGTGGACTCCGCTCTGCAGCCAGATGCCAACAACGATGGCTTCATTTCGTACCCCGAACTAAGAAGCGTTCTCTAAGAGTTGTGCTTACGGCTAAGTTTGGTGGCACACGCTGCCGATGAGCAAGTTCTCCTTTGCTTGGGTGATGAAAAGAGAGTGAGAGAAGGAATTCAGTACCTCACTGCAAACCACAAACTCACTCCCTCCTCACTGCGAGATCATTATACGCTCCCAACTCTACGGTGATGCCTTTCCATATTGCACCATATAATCTGCCTCACATAAACACAACCTATGGGCATGCCCATCCATTTCGTCGGAGCGCATTCCGGGGAGCCTGCACCCCGGCATCACCTCACCTTCTCCATGGGAGGCCGCACCAACTGAGAGAGACTTGTCCCTACAAGAAGAGCTGTGCCGTCAAGTGGAGGACACCGCATTAAGGCAGGGACCTAGCTAGCGCAGTTGGCGGTTTCGTAATAAAGT
Organism: Haemaphysalis longicornis; assembly: GCF_048455015.1. NCBI lineage: Eukaryota > Metazoa > Arthropoda > Arachnida > Ixodida > Ixodidae > Haemaphysalis > Haemaphysalis longicornis. The sequence goes on from NW_027526460.1 coordinate 43,618,318, forward strand.
TTCATTTACCTCTTTGTATTCGCGCATGACCTTTCCTCACCCTCCTGTTCTTCGAACAAAAGCGCAGACACACACACGACCGGATTCCACGCTCATCTAATAAAGGATCTCGTGTACCCTTTCCTGAGGTTCAATAAAACGATCGATTTTGTGTTGCTCTTTTGATCTGTTTGTCTCACCACCCAAGGAAATCTTAAATGTATGCGAGTGTTAGGCATTATGGCTATTTGATACTAAGTATTCGCGCCGATTCGAATATTCGATAACATCGGGGCATTAAAAGCAGATTACAAAAAACAAACAACGCGGCTGAGAAATTTACTGACCGCTTCCTTTCTTGATACGGAAATTCACTTGGAGGTTGTTGCTACAAAATTAGTAATTTATGTTCACTTCAAGTGCAGACAAAAAAAAAAAGGGATGGCGACAAAAAATGCATTGAAATGGATGATTCTCTCAGAGAAGCGGGAGCTTGTTTCAGCCCGGAGAGTGTTAGTCTATCGCCGTGTGTTCATCACCGACGTCACGACGTATGCACCGCCGAAGGCGTATAGGGACCGGGCAGCTGGACGGGTGGCGCCACCACTCGGCGGTCCCCTCGTCAGTGGAATGAGCCGGTGCATTGGACTACACAGCCTCCCGTTGTTTTTGTCGTGTTTGCTTCGGTGCTTTGTATGTTTTGGTGGCGTTGTGAGCAGACATGTGAGATTAAACAAAGTCTAAACAGATGTGTTGGGTTCTTAGATGCAGTAATGACTACGTAAACTTGTCGGACGCGTCTAAAGTTGGGTATCGGCTGCAATGGCATGAGCGCTTTTTGCAGCGATCTGCGCTTGGCTCCACCCGTTCTGAGTACGAATAAAACTACTATTATTAGTATTATTTTCTTCTTAAATGCACTCACGGCTACGCAAACTTATTGGATGCTTGTAAGGTTGGCGAAGGGCTACATTGACACGAGCGCTTTTGCAGCGCCTGTGCCTGGCCCCGCGCGATCTGAGTAGGAATCAAACTATTAGCAATATTAAAATTCATTTCTACCACTTCAAATTATCTTCACTGGTTTCAATGAATACGGTTTCCACGCCAGCCTTAGCGCTGGGATACCTCGATACGTGTGCTTTAAATAGAAAGGCACCTGCATACGAGACGGATTACCGTGTAGCCGTAGTTTGCGATAGTTTACAGTTTCTGTAACCGTGAGCTTTGTACCTCCGGTTTTGGTGAGCGACACTGTGACAGCATGGGAGCCTGAAAGCCGAAGTGGAAAACCCACGTTTCTGCTGGTCATTTTATCAAGAGCCAAAGTTATTCACCAACTCAACAGCCCAAGCTAAAAACCATCCCTCCTCCCCTTCCCGTTTTACCCCCTGCGTAGAATAAAGGCTGGAACCGATAGTTAAAAATGTGGCAGTGCTAACGTCAGCCGGTGTTTTTTAATGCTTAAGTATTCTTTACAGAGTACCTAAAAAATCGTGCAATGCCTGGTGAAGACACCAAAAACGCGCGATTAGTTGCCTCAAATATGGGTGCATGAGCCCGAGTCCTCTACCACAGACACATTTCCGACACACTGGAAAAAGTTTAGATTTGGAGAGGGGGCATGGAAGTTCAAAATTAAACAGCAAACTCATCTAATGATTATGATGGTTGAACACAAAGCTTTCTTCGCGCGAAATCGAACGGGAAATGGTCAAAGTCAAAGACGCTGCGACCAAAAGACCAAACTGCGTGCTGGTCAAATTCGACGCTTAACTAGTCAAAGTTTAAATCCAGAAGGCAACCAAGGAAACCCATACGATAGAGCTTTGCGATAAACCATCATCGTCGTTAGACGCAGGTGTGCATGATTTTTCAAGCGTAGGTGGCAGCTTGTAAACCGACCGCAGCATTCAGTTGTGAAGCTGAGTACAGGTTTCGGGCACCCTCCTGTCTTGCGTCCTTCAGTCACGCAGGAATTGGTTTTTGAAAAACCATTTACCAACTAGCCAGAAACCATTGCAATTCTTGTAAAGCAATGCTTCTCCACGACAAGCAATAACATTCTACTATCGTGCGTACTATCATGCGGTATTTATTCTATCAAGAAGGATTCCCGATGACTGTAGTAAGAGCATTTCTGTGAAATTAAACACGTTTCAGCCGTAGGTAATGAAGATACGGAAGCGTCATCCGTAACAATTTCTGTTTTGAGGTAAATCTTCGAAGACACCCTGCAACTTTGTCTTTCGCTTGTGCATGACGTCGGCGCCCTTTCGTCATCAACTGCCAGAGGCCTTCGCCGCAGCATTCCTAGATCGGTTGCACACACCGGCTTTGTGGGAGCATTTAGCGGGAATATACTCCTCGATTCGCAAAACTGCATGCAGGCACGAAAAAATTGCTTGACGCAACGAACTTTCACTTCCAGTTTGATTTCCAGCTTGGCGCATTGAGCGTCGTCTGCTATTCGTAAATACTGAGTATGGGCGTAAATAACACACATGGCATACCTTGTAAACGTCACATCCACACTCAAGATTTACCGATCTGAAAAATGCACGTGGGGTTACGTTCGCTTTGCAAGCCGCACCGCAGAAAAACAACAGAAAGCCGCTGCGGTGACCGCCACCGGCATTCCACAGACGAGCGGTTCGCCACGGGCGGCGCTGTTCGCTGAAACGACGGTGGTGCCATGAAACGGCCGCCCGGTCCTTATACGGGCCGCCGCATGTCCTACCGTAAGAACCCGCGTATAATACGAACCCGCGTATAATACGAGGTGTAATTCGGGGACAGCAAAATCAGAAAAAAAGTTTTCATCCGCATATAATGCGTGGTAAAGAGCACAGAAAACATTTATTTGCACTGGAGTTACCGTTCAGTCATTGTCAGTTTTCGCTTGCACTGTCTCCCGACGTGCGTGCAGTCATCGTCAGGTTCGCTGCCGCTGTCTCCTGAAGTCGCCTTGTCGGAAATGTCTTCCCTCAGAAAGTGGTCCTCAGAGCCATCAAGAGTGTTCGAGATGCCGCATTTTTTAAAGGAGCGACTGACGAGCTCCTCTGGGGTGCTGGCCCACGCATCCGCGATCCAGCCACAAAGCGCCGCTGGAGAAACCCGCGTCAGCCATTCGGTAGCTGTCACTTACGGGTCTCCTGACCTCATCCACTCTTGGTAGCAGGACCTGATGCTGTCTTTGAAAGGCTTGTTGATGCAAATGTCTAGCGGTTGCAGCAGGGATGTCATTCCTCCTGGCATGACAATGAGTTCGGTGCGGGGTTCTCGCAACAACTTATTCACGGAATCGGCCAGGTGGCAACGAAAGGCGTCCAACACGAGCACTGACGGGAATCCCCAACAGTGCTCCAGGCCGCCGACACCACACAGACTTTATCCAGTCAAGCACCAGTTCTTAACATTCTGCACCCACGAATGTTGCCTTCGGCGACGTCGAACTGCCATCCTGCGGCGCAATTCCTGATGGTCTCGGCAAATAAAATAACTTTTCTTTTAATTGTAGCCGAATACTGTTTTCGTGCACCCGACACCGTGATAGACTTGCGGTGAACGTGCCGAGATTCTTCGCGTGGTCAAAACAATCAAAACGGTGCCGGCTGAGAAAAGCAGCAGCCAGCCAACGCCACCGCAAGATTGCTCATCCTCCGCTGAAACCGAAAGTGCACATTTTTGGCTGAGAACTTTGGGATCCACATATAATACGAGGCATAAATTTTACATAGTCAAATTTGGAAAAAAACCTCGTATTATACGCGGGTTTTTACGGTACTTTCCCGCACTAACAGGTGCACTTTCTGCTGATCCTCTAGGGCCGTGCTTGCAGAGCTGTAGCCTTCGAAAATGGTAAAACTTTTTTTAAAGCCTTTATTTTGCCACAGGGCATAGATGAGAGGGTATGAATTGATGATGGCGAAAGTTGATTAAATGAGCATGGAATGTCCGCTTCGCGGATGAAGCGCTCGGCCGCTAGGCCACTCTTTCCGTGACTGCTGCCCCTGCCGTTCTCAACGACAACCGTCCTCCCAACCCTCCATGTTTAGATAACAAGTGGGATCCAGCTGAACACACAGAGACGGGCCACAGGCTGTTTCCTTTCATCTCCGTGCTACAAAAACGGGTCTCAACGGGCGGCTCTGTCCTCCAAGAACCCGGTTGTACGAAAGTGAGGCCGAAGTCGGCCGAGGAACGACTTCTACGGAACCCATTCCGTTGAGGCCCGTTTTGGCTGTACGGATAGGAGGAGACGGGCGCCCACATGGCTACGCAACGGACCAGCAAGAGTATTCCTAATGATTTCCGACTTACCAGAATGTTACGCAAGGACCATTACAAACGATTCGCGCGCATGCCTCGAATACGGGTTCTAGAAGCCAGCGCAACTACGGGCCTTGCAATACGTATCCAGACGGCAACGCCATTGGTCCCCTCACGGTATCCAGGAGGGCAGGCTGGCTAGACAGGCAGGGGTGGCCAAGCAGTTGTCATTGAGTTACTGGAACAGGTCGTAATTCAGCACGAGCTTTTTTGCTGAAATACAAGCAAAGGCATGCTTAGAGGGATCACTTTTAACACGAAAGTGTTGTATTCCGGGGTCCCCCACGGTCCTATGACGCCATATCCGTCACGGAAATGACACCACCAGAAAAACTTCGATTGTCGTGGCTGCGCCGGGATTCGAGCCACGAACTGTTCCTCCGCAACGGGAGGAACGAAACGCGCTCCAGACTGCGCTATGAACAGACGCGTGAATAGAACGACAAACGCGCCTTATATAATTCATATCAGGTGGTTCTGCCATCTAGGAGAGGCGAAGCGAAGTAGTGCATCATGACGCTAACGAGCGCCGACAGTTGGCGCCTCGATTCCAGCGCCTACGTGTACAGGGACGCGCAGCGTAATCTGAGGACTTACAGATGTCGCGCTCGTGACACGGTCCGCTGCTCCTTTCGCTGCAGCGGACCGTGTGTTCACCAAACAATTCGCTGACATCCCGTTTGGTTTCGTTCGCACGGGTTTGCGAGCGCCTACATGTGGTTTCAGTCGGATTTACGCAATGCTCCGGCGCGTGCGATTCAGTGTCTAACGTTGATGCGTATAACGTTGCCATACCGACGGAATATATAGCGATGTGCAAGTTAATATCGATGCACAATAAAAATTCAACTGCTCATGTGAAGGCACATTTCACTTTCGGTTTTACCGGTTCCTGTGGAAGAGGGAGCAACCACACTTTTGTCAATGTTGATAGCGCAGCTCCGAGCAACAAGGGCAACCATTGTATTACCGTGTTGTGTGAAGCAAAAGCCCACGAGCGTCGCCTGATTCTTGCGGAACGCACCACTCCTATCTGCTTTCTGTCACTTAATCGAAGCTTGCAGAGCCAGCCTGAGCGGACGTGGCCGCAGCGTACGATTACAGCCCCCCTCTGCCCGAACGCAGCTGTTTCACAAAACTGCGTTTGACAGGAGATTCCGCAGGGAATACACAGCGCCGCAAACCAAGAGTGAATTACGACCAGGCGGTATAAATATAGATAAAACAAATGGTGCTTCCAAAAGAGCAAAGCTGTGGTTCGGCTTGGATGCGTGGCTGTTGAATGCACACGTGTCCCTATCCCAGTTCACCTGTGGCTTGTGCGTGCTGTGCCGCTCTTGTTCTCGCCGTGGATTCGGTTGGACGTACCGGCGGACTCCCCGTGCTTCATACGATCATGTTCAGAGCACTGTGTCTAGCCACCGTTCTGCTCATCGTGACGGGTCACGATCACGGACATTCCCATGAAAACCCTTACACTTCTTCGAAAGGAGCCGAGTTTCGCAAGAAGTGGGACGCTGCGGACATAATACGAGACGTAGAGTGAGTACACCGAAGCTAGCCTGCGTTTGTGCCTTACGAACCATGCGTTTTAGCCCCGCAATAAGTACCCGTACAAAGGGGCTCCCTTTTTCCTAAAACTATGTTTTCTATCCAACAGGCGAGGTTTTTAATCGTTGATGGAACTGAAGTGTGTATTTTTTGTGACATATGGTTGGGTTTCGCGACCCGAAGAAACTGGCAGTTTAAAAAACATACTTCCAATAATCTTCCTGCAGTTGTTATGCAGCCCGATTTGTGTTAGATACGCACGTGGACCCTTGCATTTATTAAAAAAAAATATTAGCCAGCGATGACTGCAGTTGCACGCGTCCTGTAGCGCGAGATATGCTTGGCGTGGTACGAGCATTAAACTATAGACCATGGATGGAAGAGACGTCTCGAGATAACGAAAGCCTGACGCAAACTTTCGCATGGTCCAGAACAATCATTAGTGAAGTGATTCTTGAAACAGCGGTGCGCGGCCGCCCGGGCCGCTCGCAATTGCCGGTTGACCTTTTGACGCTGCTCCAGTAGGATTTCCTTTTCTGAAGCAGCGCATCAAAACATTTAAAACCCCCAAAATGGGAATTGTTAGAGCGCCTTAGCGACTCTGGTGTACACTCAGCCCTTTAAATTCAGCTTCACCGTTATACACAAATACGCTGCTGGAAAGGTGTTTTGTCAGGAGCAATATACGGAGACTTGTATCAAGGTAGAAAGGCCCCGGAGAAGTTTATTAGGTATTGCTGCAATACCCCATGTATCGGCGGCCCATGAAGCGTTGTACACAGAGCCCCGTTATAGTTGGCTTCACTAGCATACACAAATGCATTGCTGGGGAGACATTCTCCGGAGCATTATAAATATTACTGTACGAAATGGTGAAGGGTTTAGCGCTGCCTGTCAATACGTACCCTCAACCAGAACACGAAAATGAAAGAATATGGATAGTGGAGATAAAATAATGTTGGTATTTAAATTTTGATAAAAAATGTCGCTGTTGGTATATTTGAAAGGAAACATTTTTTATCTGTGTTACTGTAATAGAGCCACGCGAAAATTCCAGTTGCACGGAAAGAAACTGTGCTAGTTGTGCGTTATGGTTCATATTTTCGTGTTTGCGTTTCATTTGTCCCTGAGTGAACATAAGACAACACGTATCCCTATGAAACGCAATACTCCGTGCCCCTTTAAAGGTGGCTTCATAGCACGCAACAGAAGCCGTGCCCCTAAACATAACAAATGTTTAGAGGCAATTTAAGTGGGGGTGTAGGAAAATGGGAAGGTCGTCGGGTCTTTTATTTATAGCATTTGCGCATGCGGCCAAAGTGTGACACATCCAGCGTTACAGAAGGACAGACGGATGTCCTCGTTGAGTCTTCACGGGTAGTGCTTAAGCGCTTAGAAAAAACAATCTCTAAATATGGTATCTTGTAGGAGTGATGATGGCGTTGGCGCCATCGGTTCACTATACGGTTCTATGCCCGTGTTGGTTTCTGTTGGGCATTACTCAAAGAAAGGTTGCTTCTAAGGATCTACTTCAAAATTTCATTTGAATATATATTTGGCTTGAGGTGAAAAGAAATGAACTTGAACTGGCCATGTCGTGAGAAGAAATGACCACCTGTGGATCACCAGGGTAACAGAATGGATGCCAAAGGTCGCGGGTTCGATTCCCGGCCGCGGCGGTCGCTTTTCTGATGGAGGCGAAAAGCAAAAACGCCCGTGTGTACGAGATTTCGGCGCACGATAAAGATCCCCAGGTGGTCAAAATTAATCCGGAGCCCTCCACTACGGCGCGCCTCATCGCCTGCGTTGCGTCGGCGCGTTAAACCTTACAATCAATCAATCAATCAATCAGAATGGATGCCAAGGACGGTTCTAGAAGAGAGGCAGGGCCAATAACGTGATAGAGGGATGGACTCAAGCAGCGCAGGACAGAGGCGGTTAAAGGTCAGTGGGAGAGGCCTTTGTCCTGCAGTGGGCCTGAGTAGGCTGTTGCTGTTGTTGTTGTTGTTGTTGTTGTTGTTGTTGTTAATAATGATGATGACGATGAGGTTCGGACAGCGACATTTCTTTGAGAATTTCGTAAACCACGGGAAGTGTGATAATGAACCCTTCAACAAGATGGGGGGCGAGAAAGCAAGCAACCAAGTCGGCATTCCTGGAATGTGGCGCACACGCCGATTCAGTCCGTTTTTGGACAATCCCCAGCCTCGGTATGAATCCGGGGAAATTTTGTCCCCACCAGGTGACCCTCTAGAATCTAGCGAGAGAATGGCTTTGCCATTTCTGATCACTCCGAGGCATGGATGCGTGTAATGCATTAACAAGTGGGAAGGGGGTCTGAACAGCCATCGTACGCTTGGTAACGCTGCGTTTTCAAGTTACGGCGATGTTTCGAAGAAAAAATAACGTTTTATTCTTCCTCCAATATATATTAAACTGACTAAACTTGCATAGGAAGCACCCCGCAAGTTATCGGAAAGCATTGTATGCGAGCGGTTATGAGTTCCGCTTCGGGAGCAGTATATACCCTGTGGTTGCGTATACTGGCGATTGAATTTCATTTTTTTAGGTTCCAACTAAACGTTACCACGCATGCGCACACCAAAAGACGATCACGGGTAGAGCATAGCAGGAGCACCTCTTGCCGAATAGTTTTGTCTGCACCGTAAGCTGTTATGGGGGAATACTATTTCAGCTGTTCATCATGTCCGCCTCACTATTATCGTCATTGATCACGTTGCTCGTGAGAAGGCATTAATAATAACATTTTTGATAATTTTAATGATAATTTATTATCATTTATGACCGCTGCGGATGATTTGCCGTCTAGGTGAAATGAGGTTAATAAATGTTTGCTGCTTCAGTCATACGTATAGGTTTTACACGGCAGTCATTTTCCTAACCAATAAAGCAGTTGAGTTTGCTTTGACCATTACCCGTAGCATTTTAAAAGCGCTGTTAAAAAAAGCTTGCCGTTCGTCGCCGTGACGTGCACTTGCTACACGTTAACTACCTTCGTTAGAATCTCGGAAATACTATTTTTGTTAGCAAAAACGATTATGCATGTAAAAAACAGTTGCCACGCATCACTTCTATGCATTTTTTGCCTTTTTTTAGAAAAAAGAGGGTGCTTTATCACGCTCCAGGGGTTCTAGGCAGATTTGGTCACAGTACGAAGCCTAACTTTATTGGACGTTCTACGTGGGGCATGTTAAATGGAAATACGTTGGACTTCACACATGTTATGCGGATCGATAAAAAGGAAACAAGATTCTTTTGTTTTTCCGCTTCTCTGCTCTCTGAGGTAAGTCAATGCTGAAAGCGTTGCTCGGAGCTTCGACAGGTTTTTGATGCATGACGACGTGATCCATTCCGGTTCTCGCGTGGGTGGGCATGTACAGTGAAATCTCGATATAACGAACTTCAGGGGACCGTGGAAAATTGCTCGTTATTCTGAAAGGTTGTTATATTGAAAATTGCAAAATTTAAGAAAACAAATGCTATTTCAATGCCTAAAACGACCTACGTGTACAGAAGTGCATCATTTGAGTCATTTTTCACAAAAATGCACTAGTGATCATGAAGCAATGCACGTTTATTTCAAGTAGTTGGCGATTTTCTTCTGGTGCGAGTAGCAGAAGCTCCCTAGCACGAAGGACTCCCACTCTTCCACATTCTTGTGGAGTTAATCATTGGCCATGTGGTTTTTCCCAAGAAATGTGCGGAGTTTTCGTATACTGTCCAGCCCATCCGCAGTCGTCACGTGCTCATCGTAGTCTTCGAGTGGTGCTGCGGCACCCTCAGAGGCATAGTCGTTCATGCCGTCCTCACTGCCTTCTTCATCCTGAACGCTCACACTCTGGACAATGTCCTCTGTTGTCAGCTCCACTGATGTCCATGAAGATCCAGCACGCCACCTGAGCAGCGGCGGAACGTAGAAAAATTTGTGGTGGGGCACGAATAGCGCGGCCGCGGCTTTCTGGACGGAGGAGGCCACCCATGCTTCATTTTTTTCTCTTCTCACCTTTTTTCTCCCTCTTGCATCGGCTCGCGCATTCTGCGGAGCAAGTTGCAAGCCTCTTCTCCGCTGCGCTTTGCCGTCTCGTCTACTAGCACACTGCTCCGGTTGCCGCGATTGTTTAACGGAAATCTAAGAATCTCCGGCCGTGAAAATATGAGTTCGTAGTACTAAGGCGTTGTTAACATGGCACGGAATATAAATAAAACGATTGTTATTTTCAAAAGTTCGCTATTCTGAAGTACGTAGTAGTGAAATAATTTTACCTTAATCTATAAGCACTCGGCGTACGATTTTTTAAATGCTCGTTAATCTGAAAAGTTTGTTAATGTGGTGTTCGTTGTACCGAGATTTGACTGCACACCGTAAAATAATTTACACTTTTTTTCCCTATGACTAACACCTTTACACCTTATCAAAAACAAAATAAACCCCCATTGAAAGTGTGTACTGAACCATAAACCACCCTTTAAAGGGGTGTATTCTTGTGTTTTTGCTAGGGTGTAAGGGTGTTGTAAACAAAAAGCGCCCTTAAGGGTGTTTTCCTTTGGTTTTGGTAAAGTGTATGGGTGTAAAATGATTTACACACTAAAGGGTGTAGATCATTTTACAGTGTACAAGCGGATAGGGACGCTACGACCAACGGGAGGCGCGGGATCACTGTACGAACACATTAATCGCACAGCCCGTTGGTGCTTCCAAGTTCCAACACCGATTTGCAAAGTGGTCCATCAGCTCTAAGTGCGCACGTTGAAATGTAAAGCGCGAGCCCCCTTTGAAGCCAGGGGCTGTAAAACAGTAAATTTTCACACGCTTCATTTATTATTGTTTGAACCCACCGGCATGTCCTTCTTAGATACACTGTGCAACACTTCCGATGAACGCTTCGCTTCTGGAAGCACTGCGAAGATATAGTTATCGCCAGCACAGAGGACCACTGCGTGATTTGCTCGTCGCAGCTGATACGCCTCCCATTTCTGCTTTGCTTTTGTGGCTTTCTTTTAGATGCGACGCATCTCTTGCTCTCAGGTATGTCCCTCCGTTGTCGCGGCGTCCGCACGCTCACTGCACATGTGCAACTCTCCTCCGTTCTTCTCTCCGACAGCTGTGCGCAGCGCTCTCGCTCCGTCTCATTATCATAACAACAGCTGGTGTGCGCGCGCTTCGCCTACGTTCGCGTCTGCTCCGGCGCGCAAGCTTGCGCATGCGCGCGACTCTCCCCCCGGCTCCTCTCCTTTCAAAAGCGGGAATATAAACGGGGGAGTGCACGGCGCCGGATCAGTCAATCGCTCGCTCTCGCCCTTGACTTGACTTTGCTTGACGATACCTCCGTGCTTGACTTGAAGAAGAAGATCTTCCGATGAAGACGTGATGGAAGCGACAGTCCATTCATCGAGTGGACTGACGCAATCCAATACCAGCGATGGGTGGCCAGTGCCGCTAAAACACGTGTACTCTCTTATGTCGCGTATGCATGTGCATGAAAAGTAAAATTACGCCCATCTTGCCGCGTATGAGAACACCCGCATGTGATGGAAATGCATCATACGCGTTCACAACACGTTTCACGCGATTTAGAGAATCAACCCAATGGAAACGCCAATTGAACCCCCCCCCCCCCCCCTTCGATGCGTCGCATCACATCAGGGTTCCCTCGCGGGAAGATGGGCGTAATTTTTGATAGTGGGTACCAAATATGTTCGTTGCTTCGATTGCAGGAAAGCCGGACAATAGCGGCTACCTCGCTGTAAGGATGTAATTCGAGCGGTCGAAGAACGCCAAGACCGGGAAAGAGAGAAAAATCTCATGAGAAAGATTCCAAGTTTTCTAATGGGCATATGTACTTTGCGACCCGCTAATCTAAGTACTGTATGTGTTGGATGACTACGTTCTGCGAGCATTTAGGATTTCAAAAAAAAAAAAAAAGTTGAAATAAGTGTTGCAGGGCCCCTTTAACTCGATGTCCTTGTTTCACGCAGGCACATCAAGGAGGATCTCTCTACTCTCATACACCTGCAAAAGACCGGGGAGATGACAAAAGAGGAGATAACGTTTTACTACTTCCGGTACGTCTCTGACCACAGGGATGGCAGTGCGTTGTATATGGTGTTTGTTGTCGTTGTAGTGTCGCCAGACTTCGGCATGCAGTACCAATGCTATGGCCGACATTTCATAAAAGATAGCCTGCCCTTTATTTTTCGGCCGACTAAATTTAAAATGCAACACTAGCATACATACAGTATTTTTGTTAAACCTGGGCGGCGTCAAAAAAGCGATGCGGCTCTTTTAGGAATTCGGTAAAAGTGTAATAATACAGGGAACATCTCCCGCTGCCCACCCCCCAACAGGCGCACGTAATTTTCCAACAACCAAACTGTTTTTATGCCATGGTAGTTGTCAACATTGTTGAACAAGGACAACACATTCCGCAAATATGAGGCAGAAAGTCAATACACAAGGGATATTTGCAGCGTTCCTTTACGGATGCTTAATTTTTGAGATACTACGTCCGCTGCTACTAATACTACGTCCGGTACTACGTCCGCTGCGGAAAAAAATATCAATACGTCACCTGTTGTCGCCCGCGCCACCTTCGGACGGCATTTTAAGAAATCAAACGGCAGCAGTTATGAAAGGTTCCACTACATAGGTTCCACGATCCGCTTGGAACGCACGTGAAGGAAATGTGGTTCTATAAACGTTGAAGTAGGGCGCCTCAATTCACGCGCGTCTCCGCCGTACGGCAGCGCTGGCATAGAGGCGCCCGGCCTGGAGCAGTAGAACGCGGTAAATTTAAATTGATTTGAGCAAACCTATAGCGTGTTTATCTTTGGAGAAGTGCGACGGGAGAGGAACAGCATAAGAGGTGAGCGCGAAAGCGAAAGGAGGAATTTACTTGGCAAATGTGAATGAAAGACTGTCGTCTTTCGTCGACATTTGCAACGACAGGAGCCAATACGCGGCGAATTTTTTCGTGTACGTGTGGCACGTCTATAAAAAAGGGGCTTTGATTATTTCTTACAAAACGTACAGCAACTTTACATTTGATTTCTATTGGCTAGTTGCAAAAAAAAAAAAAACAATGTGTATCACATTAATCCGCATCTTTATTGTTGGTTCCATTGGAAAACAATAGCCTTGCTTTTTCTAGCTAGAGAAAGTAGCTAAAACGCTTGCCGAACAATTTTGTTGCTGTATAAGTATGCTAGCCGCGTTATTGAGGAAGAGTGCCAGGGTAGGTCCCACATTAAGTAATGCTCCAATTGAAGGTATTTTACATTCGACGACGCCAAGCTGGAGGATGAAAGATTGAGATGGAATTCTTCTATCGATGAAAATACTGTGCCTTTTTTTCCGGTAGCAATATTAGAATGCTCACAGCTACGAGGCTAGAATCATGGTTTCTATAGTGCACCACTCAATGAAAGCCTTGTGCTGTTGGTGGGCGCTCCCAAACAAACAAACAAACAAACAAACACACAAACAAACACACAAACAGACAGACAGACAGACAGACAGACAGACAGACAGACAGACAGACAGACAGACAGACAGACAGACAGACAGACAGACAGACAAACAAACAAACAAACAGACGGGCAAACAAACAATTAAACAAACAAATAAATAAATTCCCGTAACGGCGTGCCGTGCTCATTTCGTTCCAGCATGCACGACTTCGACGACAACGAGTTGCTGGACGGGATAGAGATGCTCGCCGCCATGCAGCACTCGTTGGAGCACGTACAGGCCGTCGAGAACGTGGGTCTCACGGAGCAACCCCTGGAGAGGGTTATAGGTAAGGGACGGGCGTATAGCTCGGGAAGGAAAAAATTTCCCCGCATTTCCCCGAGGGGAAGAATGTGAAACTGCGAATGCAGGAGTTGAATTTGCGCGGTTCGGTAATGTTCGCGAAAGAGAGATCACACACACACACAACTACAAAGAAAGAAAGATGCATTTATTCACAGACACCTATTTGTGTTGTCGTTGTACTTGATTGCTAGAGCGGATCTCAGCTTTGAAATTTCGTGTCAGTACTCCTTAAGCGGGTGCATTAGCCCTTCTCACGCCCGATTCTTGGCCAATCGCCCTAAGTGGGTATGTGGTGCGGACGGACGGACGGCGGTAGACGCGTGATTCAGATTACTTGGCCAATCGCCCTAAGTGGGTATGTGGTGCGGACGGACGGACGGCGGTGGACGCGTGATTCAGGGTCGCTTAAGAAGTGCATTCGCACTTAAAACGATGGTACTGCCTCCAGTGGCACCAAAGTAGCCTGCAGCCGTGACCATTCATCGCAAACTGTGCTTGGATGTCGGAACCAATTCTCTTGTTATTTGCGCCTCCATTTTAATATCCGTGCGGGTGGAGTAGTGGTGGCGGGGAACATCTCTTCACCCCTCCGCGCATTCTGAACTATCACATCTCATTTTCCCCGCCCACAGCGCAGCCGTCTCCCGTCGTAGACGTGCTTCAGTGGGCCCCCACCGCTCAGAGGTGGTCTGCTTGTATCAGGCTCTGTGCTCCTGCATCTTCTCCAGTGCGAAACCAAGATATCATCATCGTCGTCGTCGTCGTCGTCGTCATGATCATCATCATCATAAGCCTGGTTGCACCCACTGCTGGGCGAAAGCCTCTCCCAAAGATCTCCAGTCACGTCTATCGAGTGCTAGTTGAGTCCATGCTTTCCCCTCAAATTTTCGCAGCTCATCTCTCTATCGAGTTCTCGGCCAACCGCGACTGCGTTTATGGTCTATTGGCAGGCAATCTGTTAAACGAATGGTCCACCTGTTGTGCCCCATGCGCATGACGTGACCCGTCCATGCCCATTTCCTTCGGTAATTTGAACTAGAATGTCTTCCGCCCTAGTCTGTTCCCTAATCCACGCGGCTAGCTTCCTCTCCGTCAGCGTGACCCCTAGAATTCTCCTTTCTATAGCCTTAGTGTGAACCCAAGTTTCGGCTCCGTACGTCATTACTGGAAGAACGCACTGATTAAATACCAGCTTTTTGAGGGACGCAGGAAGCTTGCTAGTTAGGATATTTGAATTCTTACCGAAAGCAGTCCACCCCATGCTAATTCTGCGGGTAATTTCCTTTTTATGGTTCGGATGAACAGATATGATTTGCCCAAGATAGACGTACTCGCCTACTGATTCGAACTCTTCGTTACCTACCTTAAATTTTCGTGTCCTGCATGCGGATTGAACATTACCTTCGATATTTTGTGTGTGTCCGCGTTTCTTAAGATGCAAGAAATTCAGACATACCCAACTGTAATGTCACATTTGCTCCAACCACCCGCACATTTTACCCAAACTCCTGACACTCAGATAGAGAAGTGAGCGCAGCGGCTCATCATAGAGGCACCCGCGGTATACTGTCTCCTGTCCTCAATTATCATGCGAAGTGGCGTGCAGAGGATTTCGTTTCGGAGGGGACCTAACACTGAAAAGAAGGGGGGGGGGGGAGGGGGGGGGGGAGAGAACATGAAAATTAGGAAAGTAAGTAAAAAAACAAAGAATAAGTACATCCAAAATTAAAAGAAGTTCAGAGTGTATTGGGAGTACTCTACTTAACCTTCCACTCGGGTTATACGTTCTCGCTTCTCGTCGCGGGCATTGCAAAGCGACCGATGTTTAGAGCAGACGTCGAGTTCGCGCAAGTGTAATGGGTGACCATCTTGCTACAGGGCGTAGTTATCAGTAGATGTAAGTCGACAATAGTCACGATCGTTGCCCTTGTTTCCTCCCGCTCCGCGCAAACGTAAAAAATCCCCCCTCCCCCCCCCCCCCCCCCCCCCCCCCCCCACACACACACACCACACTAGTGACGCCAGCGACCATGCGAATACAACCGGAAAGGTTACGAAATGTTTTTACTCAAGGAACATGCATTCTGTTATGATGGGAATAACCTGCCCAAAATCATAGTAAATGAACACATATCCTCAGCAGTCAAACAGTTAGTCTCAGACCATGTCACTCCTTTCATGTCTCTCTCTCTCTCTCTCTCTCTCTATATATATATATATATATATATATATATATATATATATATATATATATATATAGAAATAAGGGTTGGCAGTCGAGAAAACCTCAGAAAGCAAAGGGGAGGATGTGGTAGATCATTGAAACAGATTAAGAATTTGGAAAGAAAGAAAGAAAGTGAAGAAAAAATGCCCGCCAGGTGGGATCCGAACCCACGACCTCCAGAATACCGGTCTGGTGCGATAACCACTACGCTACCGGCGGGGCGATTTTCCCATTCACTTTCTGGGGTATTTATGTTAGGTATGTTTGTTTCCTGTGCTTGGGGGTGGTAGCCAGCGCCACTCGGACTAATCGGGGTGAAGGGGACCTTCTTTTTAACCCCCGGGTCGTGACTCGAGTGTGTACGACATGTCCAGAGTGGTCGACCAGCTTTGAACCCTCTTAAGCTCCCTTTGGCAACAAGACTGCCAGAACAGAGGCCCTCGCTATGCATGTAGCGAATCAGAATAGGAAATGAGGGGCTCGTTGAAAACGTTCAACGAGCCCCTCATTTCCTATTCTGATTATATATATATATATATATATATATATATATATATATATATATATATATATATATATATATATATATATATATAAGTTACTGTTTTAACATAAACATGTTGCACATGTGTCCCTGTACCATGTATCCCTCAAGAGGCCTAAGTGTACAATATAGAATGATGACGATCATGATCATGGACAAGAATAGTGCGATATACTGTAATGTAAATACGGGCCGACCAAAATTCGTGTCATTCGATCAGCAGAATGTCAAGTGCGCACGTCTAATTGTTAGACCGCTTCTTTGCCTTGACCTTGTTCGCAGCATATCGCTCCATTAAAATTTATGGAGGGCCGAAATCCTCTGTCATCAGCTTTTCCGTGAAAAGACTAAGCCAGGTGCGGTCGTTTCGTGTGGTTAGGGTGATACTTTTCTTGCAAGCGCGCCAATAATCGTTCACCACGGTACTAGCATGTACATGAGCCGCACGCAGTTGCAGCAAATTTTGTGTGCTCTTACAGACGAAAAACTGTGCCGTGCTGCTCGTGTTAGCAGCTGCTTCTATAGAGATCAAGAAATTTGAACGTGTTAACTTTGCTGAAAATGTTTGTAATTTCTTTTTCCCCTTTTGCTTTTCTTTCAGAGATTGTTGACTCAGCAATGATGCTGGATACCAACTTAGATGGCTACATTTCTTACCCCGAGTTGAGAGTTACTAACACGGTGTCCTAGCCTTAAAGAAACCCTGCCGGAATTTCCAAAATCTATACCGTCCCCGCCGGGGGCCTCCTTTTTGTTGTTGTTGTTGTTGTTATTGCTGCTGTTCGGAAGTAAATAAAATTCATCAGGGCACCCAATGCTGCTCATGTGATTTGAAGGCAATAGTATTAATGTATGTGCTTGGATAATTACAAAAAAACCTCCTGTACTGCCACATCATGTCTGCGTCTCTTTATTCGTCTTTTGGCGCAAGTTACTTGACAAAATTGTCTGTAACCACCCTGCTAAAATCCCTGTATTGCAGTATAAATAAATAAATAAATAAATAAATAAATAAATAAATAAATAAATAAATAAATAAAACTAGTGTCACTTCACGCCACAGCTACCCAAAAACTCGGAGTTCTCCGGGGTCGGGGTGCACCTGCTCTGCTCAAATGGCGTCACGTTCACTCATCACGTGATATGACGTCACCGACGCATAGGCTATCTTTTGCTCCGCCGCTTTCAACGTGCTGATGTAACGCGGTGGTCGCGCACTTGGCTTTTTCTCTGGAGACCCGCGTTCGATTCCCGTGCGGACCCCTATGTACTTTATTTTCTCTTCAATCTAAATGATTTACTTAATCGAAACTAGGCCTTATTCACGCACGTAGGCCTGAATTCTGACTATTATATGTCTTCTTAGCAATGCATCTGCCTTTAGAGGTGAAGACGACTTTAAGTGGATTAGAATAAGCTTGGTCCTTGTAACTGGCTTTTCCACGTAGGATGTTGCACGGAGGCAGCGGGGTTAGAGCTTCACTTTATATGCTCCTCGCCGCAGCCGCCGCCTCTTTCCCGAGTCGTGTATACTCCTCCCCACACGTGACGTCTCTCTCCCCCTGACATTGTGCAATACCACGTGCTCTTCGGCGGCCACTTTTGCGGTGCACGAAAGCCCGCGCGTGATTGGCGGGCCGCGCTATAATGAAATTTCACTGTTTCTACCCACGAATCGTGTGTGAATATCGGAAATACCCATTACAGCTAAACCCCAACATAGTAAGAACACGTCTTAATACGAAGAACGGTTTGTTTCGTACTTTGTAGCTGCAACGGCTTGAGTCACCGCCAACGGGCCCCGCGCTGCAGGCGCATGTCGTGACATGATTGAGGAGGCTAGGCTCTGCCGTAAAGCACAGGAGCACTGCGCAAAATTTGCAGAACGTGCGAACAGTGTAGCGGTGCGCTAAATCGTAACAACTGCCGCTTTGTTTTCTGATGTGTGGTGCATGTGCTGGTTCCCGCTGCAGCATTAGAGAACGCTGAGTCGTCATAAGAGCATATCAAAAGTACTTAAGTAGGGCCTACGCATTTTGAATACTTATCTAGGAACTCTGAGCACTGAATCTCGCAAATAAGCTAGAAAGGATGAGTTGCGTACGATGTTCAGATCGATGCTCTCTACTTATGTGTTACAAACTTGTGCGGGATGCAGCTTGAAATTCTTAGGAGGTGTCTACATGATAAAATATATGAATTACTGGAAAAAAGTTTTTTAATGCACTAAAACACCAAACAGATGATTTCCAGACGATTTCTAGAACCAGCACTGCTGCCACTAACAAGCGGAGTGTAGCAAATGACAGTGGCGCAAGTCCCAAAGCTGACGTCAGGAGCCGGGGTGCGCCAATCAAACATCTCACCGCCAGCGCTCTGGCGTTCTTTCAGAGCGCGTCGCCGCCGGACATCATGTTTCGCGCCTCCCGGAATACAGCCCCCTACTTCTCACGCTTCCGCCATACTTTCCTCCGCCGCTTTCCTGCGCTCTACTTGTCGATCTTCAGTGTCCTCGTCGTTCGCTCGCTTACAACGAAGCCGACGGCGAGGGATGACGCGAAACCACGGGAGCGAGCGCTTAAGAGCTGCGCAGTAAAAAACCAAGAAAAAAAGTTTCAGAAGTGTTCAGAAGAAATTGAACTTAGGTCTTATGCTTAGAAGTGGTTGCGCACCACCGATTGATCCAATCATGGCAGGTGAATGGCAGGCATTCAGGAGAGCGGCAACGTTCTGTAATTTGCCATCTTGCGGCGTCCACTGAAACCTCCAGGGTTGTAAGGCACTTCTCCAAAAGATGGCTGGAGAACAGCAGCGGAAATTTTCTACCACGCGCGGGTGCCGTGTGTAGATCATTAGTATGACAAGCGAATGATACTGCGATGCGAAATGGCGCCCGAAAACACTGTCGTCTTCCACGCTCAAAGGCGAAGCTGAAGCGTCCTCCAGATTTTTATGCCTTCCTATTATGAGGAACTGGTAACGTGTGATTTCACCTTGTTCACAAACTGGAAAATCGTCTGGAGAAAATGCTATTCTATTGATGATGCCATCACAGTCTTCAATGCGTATGTCACGGCACTTGACAGTTCCTACTTCTCTGATGGGATCAAAAAGGTTATTTCGGTAGACCAAGCGTGTAGCCTTCAACGGAGACTGTTCCGTGTTCAGAAATAAAGTGCCTTGCTTTTTTTCTGGCAAAGGTGTTGAACTTGTAATTGTTAAAATACTTGTCAAACAAACTCAGTATTCAGCTTCCTAACCAATGTACGTGTGTACACACAACACACACATACACGCATTATATATATATATATATATATATATATATATAT
>NW_027526460.1:43638213-43674533 GCF_048455015.1 Haemaphysalis longicornis
ATTTAAGAAAACAAATGCTATTTCAATGCCTAAAACGACCTACGTGTACAGCAGTGCATCCTTGGAGTCATTTTTCACAAAAAATGCACTAGTGATCATGAAACAATGCACGTTTATTTCAAGTAGTTGGCGATTTTCTTCTGGTGCGAGTAGCAGAAGCTCCCTAGCACGAAGGACTCCCACTCTTCCACATTCTTGTGGAGTTAATCATTGGCCATATGGTTTTTCCCTAGAAATGTGCGGAGTTTTCGTATACTGTCCAGCACATCCGCAGTCGTCACGTGATCATCGTAGTCTTCGAGTGGTGCTGCGGCACCCTCAGAGGCATAGTCGTTCATGCCCGTCCTCACTGCCTTCTTCATCCTGAACGCTCACGCTCTGGACAATGTCCTCTGTTGTCAGCTCCACTGATGTCCATGAAAGATCCAGCACGCCACCTGAGCAGGCGCGGAACGTATAGAAAAATTTGTGGTGGGGCACGAATAGCGCGGCCGCGGCTTTCTGGACGGAGGAGGCCACCCATGCTTCATTTTTTTTCTCTTCTCACCTTTTTTCTCCCTCTTGCATCGGCTCGCGCATTCTGTGGAGCAAGTTGCAAGCCTATTCTCCGCTGCGCTTTGCTAGCACACTGCTCGGTTGCCGCGATTGTTTTAACGGAAATCTAAGAATCTCCGGCCGTGAAAATATGAGTTCGTAGTACTAAGGCGTTGTTAACATGGCACGGAATATAAATAAAACGATTGTTATTTTCAAGAGTTCGCTATTCTGAAGTACGTAGTAGTGAAATAATTTTACCTTAAATCTATAAGCACTCGGCGTGCGATTTTTTAAATGCTCGTTAATCTGAAAAGTTTGTTAATGTGGTGTTCGTTGTACAAGATTTGACTGCACACCGTAAAATAATTTACACTTTTTTTCCCTATGACTAACACCTTTACACCTTATCGAAAAATTCCCGCATTTCCCCGAGGGGAACAATGTGAAAGTGCGAATGCACGAGTTGAATTTGTGCGGTTCGGTAATGTTCGCGAAAGAGAGATCACACACACACACACAACTACAAAGAAAGAAAGATGCATTTATTCACAGACACCTATTTGTGTTGTCGTTGTACTTGATTGCTAGAGCGGATCTCAGCTTTGAAATTTCGTGTCAGTACTCCTTTAAGCGGGTGCATTAGCCCTTCTCACGCCCGATTCCTGGCCAATCCCCCACGTGGGTATGTGCCATGTCAGCGGCCAGCAGCGCGCGCCCATCTCCCCCCGTTGCTAAGGAAGACGAGGAGCGCGCGCACCCGCAGCTGTTGCTATGCGGACTACGGCGGCGGACGATTCAGGCTCGCTTAAGAAGTGCATTCGCACTTAAAACAAAATAAACCCCATTGAAAGTGTGTACTGAACCATAAACCACCCTTTAAAAGGGGTGTATTCTTGTGTTTTTGCTAGGGTGTAAGGGTGTTGTAAACAAAAAGCACCCTTAAGGGTGTTTTCCTTTGGTTTTGGTAAAGTGTATGGGTGTAAAAATGATTTACACACTAAAGGGTGTAGATCATTTTACAGTGTACAAGCGGATAGGGACGCTACGACCAACGGGAGGTGCGGGGGTCACTGTACGAACACATTAATCGCACAGCCCGTTGGTGCTTCCAAGTTCCAACACCGATTTGTAAAGTCCATCAGCTCTAAGTGCGCACGTTGAAATGTAAGCGCGAGCCCCCTTTGAAGCCAGGGGCTGTAAAACAGTAAATAATTTTTCACACGCTTCATTTATTATTGTTCGAACCCACCGGCATGTCCTTCTTAGATAAACTGTGCAACACTTCCGATGAACGCTTCGCGCCTGGAAGCACTGCGAAGATATAGTTATCGCCAGCACAGAGGACCACTGCGTGATTTGCTCGTCGCAGCTGATACGCCTCCCATTTCTGCTTTGTTCTTGTGGCTTTCTTTTAGATGCGACGCATCTCTTGCTCTCAGGTATGTCCCTTCGTTGTCGTGGCGTCCGCACGCTCACTGCACATGTGCAACTCTCCTCCGTTCTTCTCTCCGACAGCTGTGCGCAGCGCTCTCGCTCCGTTTCATTATCATAACAACAGCTGGTGTGCGCGCGCTTCGCCTACGTTCGCGTCTGCTCCGGCGCGCAAGCTTGCGCATGCGCGCGACTCTCCCCCCGGCTCCTCTCCTTTCAAAAGCTGGAATACAAACGGGGGAGCGCACGGCGCCGGATCAGTCAATCGCTCGCTCTCGCCCTTGACTTGACTTTGCTTGACGATACCTCCGTGCTTGACTTGAAGAAGAAGATCTTCCGATGAAGACGTGATGGAAGCGACAGTCCCTTCAGCGAGTGGACTGACGCAATCCAATACCAGCGATGGGTGGCCAGTGCCGCTAAAACACGTGTACTCTCTCATGTCGCGTATGCATGTGCATGAAAAGTAAAATTACGCCCATCTTGCCGCGTATGAGAACACCCGCATGTGATGGAAATGCATCATACGCGTTCACAACACGTTTCACGCGATTTAGAGAATCAACCCAATGGAAACGCCAATTGAACCCCCCCCCCCCCCCACTTCCCCCTCGATGCGTCGCATCACATCAGGGTTCCCTCGCGGGAAGATGGGCGTAATTTTTTATAGTGGGTACCGAATATGTTCGTTGCTTCGACTGCAGGAAAGCCGGCCAATAGCGGCTACCCCGCTGTAAGGACGTAATTCGAGCGGTCGAAGAACGCCAAGACCGGGAAAGAGAGAAAAATCTCCTGAGAAAGATTCCAAGTTTTCTAATGGGCATAGAGCAGTAATTTTTGGCCGAGGTACTTTGCGACCCGCTAATCTAAGTACTGTATGTGTTGGATGACTACGTTCTGCGAGCATTTAGGATTTCAAAAAAAAAAGTTGAAATAAGTGTTGCAGGGCCCCTTTAACTCGATGTCCTTGTTTCACGCAGGCACATCAAGGAGGATCTCTCTACTCTCATACACCTGCAAAAGACCGGGGAGATGACAAAAGAGGAGATAACGTTTTACTACTTCCGGTACGTGTCTGACCACAGGAATGGCAGTGTGTTGTATATGGTGTTTGTTGTCGTTGCAGTGTCGCCAGACTTCGGCATGCAGTACCAATGCTATGCCCGACATTTCATAAAATATAGCCTGCCCTTTCTTTTTCGGCTGACTAAATTTAAAATGCAACACTAGCATACATACAGTATTTTTGTTAAACCTGGGCGGCGTCAAAAAAGCGATGCGGCTCTTTTAGGAATTCGGTAAAAGCGTAATAATACAGGGAACATCTCCCGCTGCCCACCCCCCAACAGGCGCACGTAATTTTCCAACAACCAAACTGTTTTTGATGCCATGGTAGTTGTCAACATTGTTGAACAAGGACAACACATTCCGCAAATATGAGGCAGAAAGTCAATACACAAGGGATATTTGCAGCGTTCCTTTATGGATGCTTAATTTTTGAGATACTACGTCCGCTGCTACTAATACTACGTCCGGTACTACGTCCGCTGCGGAAAAAAAAATCAATCCGTCACCTGTTGTCGCCCGCGCCACCTTCGGACGGCATTTTAAGAAATCAAACGGCAGCAGTTATGAAAGGTTCCACTACATAGGTTCCACGATCCGCTTGGAACGCACGTGAAGGAAATGTGGTTCTATAAACGTTGAAGTAGGGCGCCTCAATTCACGCGCGTCTCCGCCGTACGGCAGCGCTGGCATAGAGGAGCCCGGCCTGGAGCAGTAGAACGCGGTAAATTTAAATTGACTTGAGCAAACCTATAGCGTGTTTATCTTTGGAGAAGTGCGACGGGAGAGGAACAGCATAAGAGGTGAGCGCGAAAGCGAAAGGAGGAATTTACTTGGCAAATGTGAATGAAAGACTGTCGTCTTTCGTCGACATTTGCAACGACAGGAACCAATACGCGGCGAATTTTTTCGTGTACGTGTGGCACGGCTATAAAAAAGGGGCTTTGATTATTTCTTACAAAACGTACAGCAACTTTACATTTGATTTCTATTGGCTAGTTGCAAAAAAAAAACAATGTGTATCACATTAATCCGCATCTTTATTGTTGGTTCCATTGGAAAACAATAGCCTTGCTTTTTCTAGCTAGAGAAAGTAGCTAAAACGCTTGCCGAACAATTTTGTTGCTGTATAAGTATGCTAGCCGCGTTATTGAGGAAGAGTGCCAGGGTAGGTCCCACATTAAGTAATGCTCCAATTGAAGGTATTTTACATTCGACGACGCCAAGCTGGAGGATGAAAGATTGAGATGGAATTCTTCTATCGATGAAAATACTGCGCCTTTTTTTCCGGTAGCAATATTAGAATGCTCACAGCTACGAGGCTAGAATCATGGTTTCTATAGTGCACCACTCAATGAAAGCCTTGTGCTGTTGGTGGGCGCTCCCAAACAAACAAACAAACAAACAAACAAACAAACAAACAAACAAACAAACAAACAAACAAACAAACAAACAAACAAACAAACAAACAAACACACAAACAAACACACAGACAGACAGACAGACAGACAGACAGACAGACAGACAGACAGACAGACAGACAGACAGACAGACAGACAGACAAACAAACAAACAGACGGGCAAACAAACAATTAAACAAACAAATAAATAAATTCCCGTAACGGCGTGCCGTGCTCATTTCGTTCCAGCATGCACGACTTCGACGACAACGAGTTGCTGGACGGGATAGAGATGCTCGCCGCCATGCAGCACTCGTTGGAGCACGTACAGGCCGTCGAGAACGTGGGTCTCACGGAGCAACCTTTGGAGAGGGTTATAGGTAAGGGACGGGCGTATAGCTCGGGAAGGAAAAAATTTCCCCGCATTTCCCCGAGGGGAAGAATGTGAAAGTGCGAATGCAGGAGTTGAATTTGCGCGGTTCGGTAATGTTCGCGAAAGAGAGATCACACACACACACAACTACAAAGAAAGAAAGATGCATTTATTCACAGACACCTATTTGTGTTGTCGTTGTACTTGATTGCTAGAGCGGATCTCAGCTTTGAAATTTCGTGTTAGTACTCCTTTAAGCGGGTGCATTAGCCCTTCTCACGCCCGATTCCTGGCCAATCCCCCACGTGGGTATGTGCCATGCACAGACACCTATTTGTGTTGTCGTTGTACTTGATTGCTAGAGCGGATCTCAGCTTTGAAATTTCGTGTCAGTACTCCTTTAAGCGGGTGCATTAGCCCTTCTCACGCCCGATTCTTGGCCAATCGCCCTAAGTGGGTATGTGGTGCGGACGGACGGACGGCGGTAGACGCGTGATTCAGATTACTTGGCCAATCGCCCTAAGTGGGTATGTGGTGCGGACGGACGGACGGCGGTGGACGCGTGATTCAGGGTCGCTTAAGAAGTGCATTCGCACTTAAAACGATGGTACTGCCTCCAGTGGCACCAAAGTAGCCTGCAGCCGTGACCATTCATCGCAAACTGTGCTTGGATGTCGGAACCAATTCTCTTGTTATTTGCGCCTCCATTTTAATATCCGTGCGGGTGGAGTAGTGGTGGCGGGGAACATCTCTTCACCCCTCCGCGCATTCTGAACTATCACATCTCATTTTCCCCGCCCACAGCGCAGCCGTCTCCCGTCGTAGACGTGCTTCAGTGGGCCCCCACCGCTCAGAGGTGGTCTGCCTGTATCAGGCTCTGTGCTCCTGCATCTTCTCCAATGCGAAACCAAGATATCATCATCGTCGTCGTCGTCGTCGTCGTCATGATCATCATCATCATAAGCCTGGTTGCACCCACTGCTGGGCGAAAGCCTCTCCCAAAGATCTCCAGTCACGTCTATCGAGTGCTAGTTGAGTCCATGCTTTCCCCTCAAATTTTCGCAGCTCATCTCTCTATCGAGTTCTCGGCCAACCGCGACTGCGTTTATGGTCTATTGGCAGGCAATCTGTTAAACGAATGGTCCACCTGTTGTGCCCCATGCGCATGACGTGACCCGTCCATGCCCATTTCCTTCGGTGAATTTGAACTAGAATGTCTTCCGCCCTAGTCTGTTCCCTAATCCACGCGGCTAGCTTCCTCTCCGTCAGCGTGACCCCTAGAATTCTCCTTTCTATAGCCTTAGTGTGAACCCAAGTTTCGGCTCCGTACGTCATTACTGGAAGAACGCACTGATTAAATACCAGCTTTTTGAGGGACGCAGGAAGCTTGCTAGTTAGGATATTTGAATTCTTACCGAAAGCAGTCCACCCCATGCTAATTCTGCGGGTAATTTCCTTTTTATGGTTCGGATGAACAAATATGATTTGCCCAAGATAGACGTACTCGCCTACTGATTCGAACTCTTCGTTACCTACCTTAAATTTTCGTGTCCTGCATGCGGATTGAACATTACCTTCGATATTTTGTGTGTGTCCGCGTTTCTTAAGATGCAAGAAATTCAGACATACCCAACTGTAATGTCACATTTGCTCCAACCACCCGCACATTTTACCCAAACTCCTGACACTCAGATAGAGAAGTGAGCGCAGCGGCTCATCATAGAGGCACCCGCGGTATACTGTCTCCTGTCCTCAATTATCATGCGAAGTGGCGTGCAGAGGATTTCGTTTCGGAGGGGACCTAACACTGAAAAGAAGGGGGGGGGGGGAGGGGGGGGGGAGAGAGAACATGAAAATTAGGAAAGTAAGTAAAAAAACAAAGAATAAATACATCCAAAATTAAAAAGAAGTTGGAGTGTATTGGGAGTACTCTACTTAACCTTCCTCTCGGGTTATATGTTCTCGCTTTTAGTCGGGGGCATTGCAAAGTGACCGATGTTTAGAGCAGACGTCCAGTTCGCGCAAGTTTAATGGGTGACCATCTTGCTACAGGACGTAGTTATCAGTAGATGTAATTCGACAATAGTCAGAATCGTTGCCCTTGTTTCCTCCCGCTCCGCGCAAACGCAAAAAATCCCCCCACCCCTAGTGACGCCAGTGACCATGTCAATACAACCGGAAAAAGTTGTGAAATGTTTTTACTCTTAGAACATGCATTCCTTTAAGATTGGAATAACCTGCCCAAAATCATAGTAAATGAACACATACCCACAGCAGTCAAACAGTTAGTTTCAGACCATGTCACCTGTTATTTATAATTGTTACAGTTCCTTTCATGTCTCTCTCTCTCTCTCTCTCTCTCTCTCTCTCCCTATATATATATATATATATATATATATATATATATATATATATATATATATATATATATATATATATATATATATAGCGAATCAGAATAGGAAAATGAGGGGCTCGTTGAAAATAACACAGAAATAAGGGTTGGCAGTCGGGCATTTTTTCTTCACTTTCTTTCTTTCTTTCCAAATTCTTAATCTGTTTCAATGATCTACCACATCTTCCCCTTTGCCTTCCGAGGTTTTCTCGACTGCCAACCCTTATTTCTGTGTTATATATATATATATATATATATATATATATATATTCATATATATATATATATACACACACAGAAATGAGGGTTGGCAGTTAAAAAAACTTCGGAAAGCAAAGGGGAGGTTGTGGGAGGTCATTGAAACAGATAAAGAATTTGGAAAGAAAGAAAGAAAGCGGAGAAAAAATGCCCGCCAGGTGGGATCCGAACCCACGATTTCCAGAATACCGGTCTGGTGCGATAACCACTACGCTACCGGCGGGGCGATTTTCCCCCCGCTTTCTGGGGTATTTATGTCAATGTAATTTTTTTCTGTGCTTGGGGGTGGTAGCCAGCGCCACTCTGACTTCTCGGGGTGAAAGGGACCTTCTTTTTAATCCCCGCGTCGTGACTCGAGTGTCTATGACATGTCGAGAGTGGTCAACCAGCGTTGAACCCTCTTAAAGGGGCACTGACACAAAATTTTGAAGGCGAGATAACTTCGGAGATAGATTGGTGGGAATACATATACATCATCTGCAAAATATCAGCGGCGAATACAGCCTAGAACATATTTAAAATCAATTTTAAAGTGTGCGAAACGCAACCGAGCAGCCAGCAGAGGACGACGCGCAATCGACATCCCGAGTATATTGTGTAAATAAACAACATCCAAACACGTCACGAGTTTGTGTTTGCCGCTTCCGCACTGCCGGCGTTTTTCGCCGGCTCGCCCGGCTCGCCGCTCCAATCGGAGGGCCGGAGGGCGGAGCTTCTGCTCTCGAGAACGAACGACCCGATCGTCGGCGGTGGAGGCGCCGTGATTTCGTCAGCTCATCGGGCAGCTGGCCGCGACCAAAGTTCTACAGCGATTCCAGGCACTCTGTTTCTATTACTGTTTATTACCATTGGATGCGAAAACGTGACGGAGGCACGAAAAGCCCACTGAGGTAGCCGCACGGTCGCTGTGCAGGCGGCGGCCACGGCCGCGAAGTGGCTCAGGCCGGCGCAGGTAGCTCGAGTGATAGCTTGTTACCGCTGCACGAAATTGTCCCCAAGTCCCGACCATGGTGGCTTACATGAGAAAGGAGTTAATGATGCGATGGCGGGTTGCATTAAAAATTGTCATCTGCACCGCTTACGAGAGCGGCACTCTAATATCCGCCGCAGTGCTAAGCCGAACACATCTGTAGGTGGACCTGTAGGAAGACCGGCCGGCTGCTCCCAGAACGCGTCTTGCCACCCACCGTCTCGAGCGTCGCGCGTCGATCTTAAGCCGCGGTAGCATTTGCACTCGCAGCGCCTGCGTCACATCCACGGTCGCTTTTTAATTAAGCGTCTCACGAGATCAGTACGTGGGGGCATTCGCAGAAACTGCCGTCGATGCGGATTCGACAGTGCTACGGCGGCTCTGCTCTGTGATATCCCTCCGACGGTCACGTGGTCAGCTTTGTTCCCACAAAATCCACAAAATCCATCGTTTCGCGGCACTCGCTGAAACCGAAACTGCGACTGGCCGCATTGAAAATGCCTCTAATTAAACAACCGTCGCACGCTGAAGGAAATGACGTTTCTACAGGTTATAAGTAGGTCACTAGCTACTTATCGCAAAAAAAAAAAAAAAACAAGATGCAAAATTTTTGTGTCAGTGCCCCTTTAAGCTCCCTATGGCACCAAGACTGCCAGAACAGAGGCCCTCGCTATGCATGTAGCGAATCAGAATAGGAAATGAGGGGCTTGTAGAAATAACACAGAAATAAGCGTTGACAGTCAAGAAAACCTCGAAAAGCAAAGGGGAGGTTGTGGGAGGTCAGTGAAACAGATAAAGAATTTGGAAATAAAGAAAGTGGAGAAAAAGTGCCCGCCAGGTGGGATCCGAACCCACGACCCCCAGAATACCGATCTGGTGCGATAACCACTACGCTACCGGCGGGGCGATTTCCCCCCCGCTTTCTGGGGTATTTATGTCAATGTAATTTTTTCCTGTGCTTGGGGGTGGTAGCCAGCGCCACTCTGACCTCGGGGTGAAGGGGATTTTCTTTTTAATCCCCGCGTCGTGACTCGAGTGTCTACGACATGTCGAGAGTGGTCAACCAGCGTTGAACCTATGGCACCAAGACTGCCAGAACAGAGGCCCTCGCTATGCATGTAGCGAATCAGAATAGGAAATGAGGGGCTACCTCATGCTTCTCATAGGAAATGAGAAGCATTTTTTAATGCTTCTATAGAGATCAAGAAATTTGAACGTGTTACCTTTGCTCAAAACGTTTGTAATTTCTTGTTCCCCTTTTGCTTTTCTTTCAGAAATTGTTGACTCAGCAATGATGCTGGATACCAACTTAGATGGCTACATTTCTTACCCCGAGTTGAGAGTTACTAACACGGTGTCCTAGCCCTAGAGAAACCCTGCCGGAATTTGCAAAATCTATACCGTCCCCGCCGGGGGCCTCCTTTTTGTTGTCGTTGTTGTCGTTGTTATTGCTGATGTTTGGAAGTAAATAAAATTCCTCAGGGCACCCAATGCTGCTCATGTGATTTGAAGGCAACAGTATTAATGTATGTGCTTGGATAATTATAAAAAGCCTCCTGTACTGCCACATCGTGTCTGCGTCTCTTTATTCGTCTTTTGGCGCAAATTACTTGAAAAAAATTGTCTGTAACCACACTGCTAAAATCCCGGTATTGCAGTATAAATAAATAAATAAATAAATAAATAAATAAATAAATAAATAAATAAGAAAACTAGTGTCACTTCACGCCACAGCTACCCAAAACTCGGAGTTCTCCGGGGTCGGGGTGCACCTGCTCTGCTCAAATGGCGTCACGTTCACTCATCACGTGATATGACGTCACAGACGCATAGTCTATCTTTTGCTCCGCCGCTTTCAACGTGCTGATGTAACGCGGTGGTCGCGCACTTAGCTTTTTCTCTGGACACCCGCGTTCGATTCCCGTGCGGACCCCTATGTACTTTATTTTCTCTTCAATCTAAATGATTTACTTAATCGAAACTAGGCCTTATTCACGCACTTAGGCCTGAATTCTGACTATTATATGTCTTCTTAGCAATGCATCTGCCTTTAGAGGTGAAGACGACTTTAAGTGGATTAGAATAAGCTTGGTCCTTGTAGCTGGCTTTTCCACATAAGATGTTGCACTGAGGCAGCGGGGTTAGAGCTTCACTTTATATGCTCCTCGCCACAGCCGCCGCCTCTTTCCCGAGTCGTGTATACTCCTCCCCAGACGTGTCGTCTCTCTCTCCCTGACATTGTGCAATACCACGGGCTCTTCGGCGGCCACCTGTGCGGCGCACGAAAGCCCGCGCGTGATTGGCGGGCCGCGCTATAAGGAAATTTCACTGTTTCTACCCACGAATCGTGTGTGAATATCGGAAATACCCATTACAGCTAAACCCCAACATAGCAATAACACGTCTCAACACGAAGAACGGTTTGTTTCGTATTTTGTAGCTGCAACGGCTTGAGTTACCGCCAACGGGCCCCGCGCTGCAGGCGCACGTCGTGACATGTTTGAGGAGGGTAGGCTCTGCCGCAAAGCACAGGAGCACTGCGCAAAACTTGCAGAACGTGCGAACAGTATTCGCACGTTCTGCAAGACGTGCGTCGTTAGAGATGTACAGGGCTGAGAAGATGAACATCAGAAAGGAAAATTTCTACGATAATTCCCAGGGCAGTGCTTTGCTTTTTGAGGCTAGAGCAGGTTGCCTGCGAACTAAGAGTTTTGTGGGGAAGTATTCACAAAATGATGGGGTATGCGTGGTCTGCGGAGAAGAAGCAGAAACTATGCGGCACATAATGTTAGAATGTGAGGGTATCCATCCAAGTCTACATGAAGGGAATATTGGGCTTTCAGAAGCCCTAGGATTTAAGGGTATCACAGAGGAAGTTAACTTCAAGGCTGTCGAGGGGACGAAAGAAGATTAGAATGCTGGTGGACGAAAAGCAGAGAGGGGAATATTGCCTAGGACAGTTACCACCTGTAACAGGAAAAAAAAAGTATTTTGTGCCTAATAAGCTTTTTGTGCCTGCCCTAGCAGCGCTAGTATTGAACCAAAAGTGTAAAACATAGGTATATTAGTCCTTTTTGGTCAGATGACATGTCATCACCCCGATACAAAGGGGAAACCAATAGAAATCATCATCATCATCAGTGTAGCGGTGCGCTAAATCGTAACAACTGCCGCTTTGTTTTATGCTGTGCGGTGCATGTGCTGGTTCCCGCTGCTTGGTGCGCAGCATTAGAGAGCGCTGAGTCGTCATAAAAGCATATCAAAAGTACTTATGCAGGGCCTACGCATTTTGAATACTTATCTAGGAGCTCTGAGCACTGAATCTCGCAAATAAGCTAGAAAGGATGAGTTGCGTACGATGTTCAGATCGATGCTTCTAATAAAGTTGTTCTGTCTCTACTTATGTGTTACAAACTTGTGCGGGAGGCAGCTTGAAATTCTTAGGAGGTGTCTACATGATAAATTATATGAATTACTGGAAAAAAGGTTTGTTAATGCACTAAAACATCAAACAGATGATTTCCAGACGATTTCTAGAACCAGCACTGCTGCCACTCACAAGCGGAGTGTAGCAAATGACAGTGGCGCGAGTCCCAAAGCCGACGTCAGGAGCCGAGGTGCGCCACTCAAACATCTCACCGCCAGCGCTCTGGCGTTCTTTCATAGCGCGTCGCCGCCGGACATCATGCTTCGCGCCTCCCGGCATACCGCCCCCTACTACTCACGCTTCCGCCATATTTTCCTCCACCGCTTTCCTGCGCTCTAGCTTGTCTATTTTCAGTGTTCTCATCGTTCGCTCGCTTACAACCAAGCCGATGGCGAAGGACGACGCGAAACCACGGGTGCGGGCACTTAAGAGCTGCGCAGTAAAAAACAAACAAACAAAAAAGAAATTTCAGAAGTGTTCAGAAGAAATTGAACTTAGGTATTATGCTTTAGAAATGGCTGCGCACCACTGAATGATCCGGTCACGGAAGGTGAACGGCTGGCATTCAGAAGAGCGGCAACATTCTGTAATTTGCCACCTTGCGGCGTCCACTGATACCTCCAGGGTTTTAAGGCACTTTTCCAAAAGTTGGCTTCAGAGCAGCGGCGGAAATTTCCCACCCCGCGCGGGTGCCGTGTGGAGCTCAAGAGTATGACAAGCGAATGATACGGCGATGCGAATGGCGCCCGAAAACACTGCCGTCTTCCACGCTCAAAGGTGAAGCTGAAGCGTCCTCCAGATTTTTCTACCTTCAGGAGCCGGTAACGTCTGATTTAACCTTGTTCACAAACTGGAAAATCGTGCGGAGAAAATGCTATTCTATTGATGATGCCATCATAGTCTTCTATGCATATGTCACAGCAGTTGACAGTTCCTACTTTTCTGATGGATAAAAAAAGTTACCTCGGTGGACTAAGCGTGTAGCCTTCAGCGGAGACTGAACAGTGTTCAGAAATAAAATGCCTTGCTTTGTTCTGGCAAATGTGTTGAACTCGTGATTGTTCAAATACTTATCAAACGGCCATCGTATTAAGCTTCACAACCAATGTATGTGTGTACAGAACAGCGTTTCTCCGTTTCTTGAAGGAGGAAACTTTATTTTGTGATGCGTGGACCTGCAATGACCTCTTACCGAAATTGTACTTGACGAAACAAACTGGATGTAATTTTCGCATACAACTCTTCACAAAAGGTCGCCAGCGGGAAAGCCAAACAAAGCTTCGTTCTTCCATAAATTTAAAAACTATCATTAAGGGTCCCGCCGAGCCTATCTCATCAGCCGATATTTCTCGAACGGCAGTGGGTCATCCCTCTCGCAATCGACAGTACGCCCGCCTAGATTGCAGTCGCAGAACGTTGGCACGGCAGCAGAGGGATCATAACGCATGCGCCGATCAACAGATGCAAAAAAATGCACCCCAGCGGAAGTGAAAAGGCGCGCTCTCAATCAATGGCCGGTCGCCCAACGACGCGGCTGTCGAGCGACACAAATGCGGCGACGTCTGCAAACAGCGACGCTCTCCTAATTTTGTGAAAAAAGATTCGATCGTCGTCGAGGCGACGTCGCTCCCTTGGCTTAGCATTGAGCGCGGGTTGCGCGCCTTGCCTTGCCAGCCGCATAGGCGCAGTCACGCGATTCGGGTGGGCGACGTCTCTGTGCGCCCAGACGCAACAGGTAAGGAGTGCGCAAGGCTGTTCGGCAACGGAGTATCCAGCCTTTCAGGGAACCAAGGTACGCAGCTCGCGAACCCCCTTATTAGTGCATGACGTCCCCAACGCCTTCCGTCAAATGCGCCCTTTCTCACCTTGAAATAGCTATTCGCCCATTATTATTTTTTTTTCCGGAAATCTAGAAATAACGTAAGAATAATGGCTTTCTAGTGTCTGCAGTACAGGTGCCCCAAAAAGTAAACGGAGCACGGCTTCGTGAAGTTAGAATAATTTCTAGTTTATGCGGCTACCAGCGTAAATAGAATGTATGCAGCCCAATTTTATTTTAGAATGAATTTTTTGAAAAGTTACTTACATTTCGCTGGCTGGGCACATGGCAGAGAAATCCCCTCAAAATCTCCAACCCGCGCGCCCCATTTACTTTTTGGGGCACCTGTACATGTCGCTTTCTTTTTTAAATCGGTTGTCAGCGCTGTGAGCGAGCGCAATGTTGAGTCGTGCTTCTGTTTTAATGAGTCCTACTTGTGCTTTAACAGAGAACAAGAAAAAAAGATGGGAGAACATGAAAAGAGGGAATAGGGGAAAAGTAACAAGACAAGACATCGATTTAAAATTATGTTTTTAAACGCAACAAAAATGTCTTTATTGACGACAGGCAGAGTCAAGGGACTCCACCACCACCCTCCTCGCCGAACACTAAGAAAGTTTGGCCGGGCGGTGGCTAGAGAGAGAGAGAGAGAGAGAGAGAGAGAGAGAGAGAGAGAGAGAGAGAGAGAGAGAGAGAGAGAGAGAGAGAGAGAGAGAGAGAGAGAGAGAGAGAGAGAGAGAGAGAGAGAGAGAGAGAGAGAGAGAGAGAGATTACTACTTGCGGATTACTTGTCTTGCGGATTATTACTACTACCATGGAGTACCATGGAGGAAGTTTCTGCCCTTAATGAGTACTATTTAAGGCCACATGGGGCCCGTCCTTAACGCCTGTGTACAACAAAGTCCTAATGCTTCAGCTTCAAACTACGCCCCTATTTAGACTAACTGTTGAAATAGGGGACGTTGTTAAACGAGACATTGTTGAAATTAACGGTGTCAATTTGTTTCGCTCTGCGTTGTGCAGTGTTACTTGAATAAGTCTTTTTTTGTGCACACACAATTTCGTATCCGTGATATCTATTTAAACTAGTGTATTACTCCCGAAATGTATGTGTACAAATTTGTATGTCTGTAGAAATGTGTTAAGTATTTTCTTCTGCATTGCTCGAGCCAGCTTGGTAATTTTTTGAAATATCCGCCTGTTTTCATGCCTTTTTTTTCTTAAACCTACTAACCCCTGTAATGTATTACCCTGAGGGTACCAATAAATAAATAAAAACTGTTAACAAATTCGTGAGAACCCTCGCAGACAAGAAACGAGAGTGGTTCAGCTTCACGGGGTACCAGAGCGATGACGTAGCCGCCGCTAGAGAACAGTGAGCAGGCAGTGATTTTCGGCTGCGAGCATGCGCAGTCGTGCATGCGCAGTTCCTGTCATGATCGCGGTGACAGAGTCCCGTGATGCAAGATAACCTTGGTGGGACGTCCTCATCGGGGTAAGTAGTCTCCGCAGTAACAGCTCCTTGACAGGCTTTCCAGGACTGCCTCAGCTGGCGGCTTGCATTTACGATGCCTCCTGCGTGGCTGCTGGCCCTGGCGCTGATCGTGGCGGGGGCGCGAGGCTTCTCCTTCTGGGGCAAAAAAGACGGCGACAACAGCGAGGACCCCCTCATCGAGGAAGAAGACGGGGACGACCCACCTGCCCCAATTGAGAACATTCCGGACCTGCCACCGTGGTACAACAAGGAGAGCTACCCGTACGACTACGGGTGCGTGCATGGCTCGCCTTCTACCCCAAACAGAGGCTTGTTAATACAGTGTACTAGAACAGAGAGGTGTGTCATTCGGGGCCGATTAGGGGGGGGGGGTCCCTTTTGCGATGAAAATTTTTGCTGAGGAACTCTTGTTATAAGCACCGCCCCCTGGCGGCCGCTGCTTACCAATTGGTTTCAGAAGTTTTGTTTCACAATCTCATCTGTATTTATTGCCCTAGATAGTCTTATTTCTACATTTAATGCTATAAAGTTTTATAAAACCCCTCAAATAACTGTTGAGTTTGATTTAAAAACTTATAGGGGGCGCTGGCTGCAACAGGTGTTCTCTGGGGAACTCCTGCGCTCCATACATTTTTTCATCGCAAAAGGGGTCCTCACGCTCCGTTGGTTTTTCCCACGCACGACACACCTTACCTTCCAGTACACTGTAGTTGAGGTAAAGAAAGCGGTTGCTACATTTTGTTAGAAATCGCGCAAGGACCAAGCACCGTTCAGATTCTTTGCGCGTTTTTTTTTTTTGTTTTCTTCTCGTCACTACAGAATGGGAGACGAAATGGGAAATATGTTTCGCTCTCACAACGAAGATTTCTTCAAGTTGAAGGACGACTACCAGTACGAGGAGCCTAAGAAGACCTTTGAAGAAATTTACGAAGAATTCTTCAGGTACAAAGCAGTGCTTCTTTCTCTCAAAATCGAGAATAGTTTCAGACGGACATAACTGCTTCCAGAATCAAGCAGTGGCCAGAGCTTAGAAAGTGTGAAAGTACAGTGATGTGGGTTAAGTACTCGAGGTACCTGGCCCCCAAAGTACAAGTTGAAGGGAAATTACCAATGAAGAAGTATAATTACAGGTAGACAACTACAGGTGTCCAAGGTACAGGTAGACAAATTTTATAACGGGTTAAAGTTTCTTTGTCTAATAACTAAAAATACTTTTTTTTTCAAGAAGCAAATTTATTTACCATACCCGGGAGCCTGAAAGGCGGGCAGTTCAAAAAAGAGAAAAATTTTTTTTTTGCATTTAGAACTTTGCACGTATCTGGTAAAACGAAAATACACCCTTGGCCGCGAAGATCGCATGTCAAACATTCTCAATACTAGTAGCGTGGTTACTTGCTCGTAAATGTACTAATAATGCGCGATTAAGCAGCGTCAGAAACGTAAAAGATTGGTTTCTGACACAGCTAAAGCAAGGCGTTAAAGAAATATTGTTAAAATGGCAACCTTACTATGGTAGAAGAGACAAACTGATAACCTCACAGTTATTTTGACGCCTTCAGCAAGTAACACGTTAAACAATGAGTAAATATGGCTGCACTGATCAGTCTTCTTTATATCAGTCGCTTTTTTTCTAAAATCTGCAAAAACATCCATAATTATTTCTCTTTGTTCCCTGCCAACTGCTGCTCAATTGTTGATCGGACAAAAAAAATTGTTGAATGTGCCCTCATTTTTCCAAGTTCGAACAAAAATAATGCAATGCATTTTTAGCTTTATAGGATACTTATTTAGTGGGTGTCATTTTGTGTAAATATCGCGAAAATTGAAAAAATTGTTTTTTATAAATAACGTCGAAACGTGGCCCCTTTTTTACAGAGGTTCATTTTTTTTGGCGCACATGAAGAAGCAGTGATTTGAAAAGTTTGATTTCTCGAGCAATGAGCAGGGTACGAAGTGTTCAGAAGCCCCTGGTAAACAAGTATAAAAAAACCAGACAGCTTAGCCTCAAGGCCAATGCGTAAAAAAAGAATTTCGAAGTGCTACTTTTGAACGACATTGAACTTTGAGAAATATTTTCGCAAAAAATATAAGTATGAAAAAAAGAAATTTTTCTGCATCCAGCAGCAAAGTTTGCAAAAAGTTGACCAGCGAATTACGAAAATTTAGAGAAAAAAAAAACCTCTTTGTTTTACAGGTCCCAAGTTCGCACACACCATGCAGTGTGAAAAGTAGCCCTGCCCGATCGCGTGCTAAACATTTTTTTACTAAACCAACTACGGTTTTTCTCACTAAAATAGTGCCAGTTCCATGGTGAGGATACAGTGTTCTACACAATATTAAAGTTTCATGTAAAAAAAAATGGTTACGGCACCACATTGGCTAGTCGTATGTGATTTTGTGATCCCCCCTGTCTTCAGAATTATTTCGGAGTACAGATGAACTAACATATTGGCTCCTTCAGAGCCTTATTGAACTTCTTCGCATTTTACTAATACTGCTTCCTCGGTTTTTTTAGTGTTATATTTCATGAGCTGGCGCATGGCTAAAAAGAAAGCACAACACATTGATAACGCAATGTATACAGCGCACGTTTTTTCTTCCCGATATCAGTTTAATGAAATAACCAAGCCTATACTGATAGACTAGAATTTTACGGTGATGGCTGCCCAATTCGAGATCTAAGTTTAATCTTAAATCCGAAACAAACACAGACACAAATATGCAATGTGAAACCCCCGCTTTTTAAATATTGCAGATAAATTTTCCCGCGTTTTCAGATATTGCGGGGGCTTATTCTATTGCTTTTTTTTTTTTAAATAAATGACTGCTCTCAAGAAATTGTGTCTCCCGGTGTCACAGGTTTCACGACTCTGACAAGGACAACGCTCTCGATCAGGAGGAACTGCGCCGAGCTCTGATCCACTCCAAGGTGGACATCTGGGACGCTGAGGGAAACGGTACATATACAATCACTTGTCGGTCACGTGCGAGTGTGTATTTACGTGGGACTGGATACTCCACGACGCGAAGTTGCGCGGTGTGCGAAGAGGTAAGCTTAAAGAAGTTGCGTACAGAGAGAGACCTCGAGGCAACGTTCAGCTCATTGTATACGTCGAGCCGTGCGTACCGCTTCACGACGTTATACCTCAAAGCGTGACATTAGGCCTAACGCCGGGCCGTCGTGCACCTGCGCCGTCCCCTCCTTATACTGCGCATCAACCTTTGCGCAAGAGTTATAAACGTCAAAATACGGGCGGTATTAAACATAGTCAAGCCGATTTCACAGATGGGCCGCTTTCCCTTGCACGTCAAAATGTCCTGCTATTTATTTAGAGGATATTTAGTTATTTATTTAAAATACCTTATAGGCCCTAAAAGGGCATTGAGTAAGGGGCTTACAAGTGAAAGAGTGCAAAATTAACAAGAATTGTATAAGGCACGCATAAAAACACAGTTAAACATCAGACAAGAAATCTGTCGTAAATACATATCTAGACGAACGTAAACTACGAAGATAACAGGTGCTATATCTTGCGCAAACAGAGCAACATGCCGCAAATTCAACCTAAATACAGGAAATAGCAAAAATAGTTTCAACGCAAGAAATCCAGTTACACAAGATTTACACGAAACAGTGAATAACAGTTCAGAACGATATTATGAGGAAAAGTTAGCTTGAAGATGGTCACGCAATGCGTCTTGCTTTGATTCAGCGGCGATCTTATCAGGAAAATTGTTCCAAAGCCTCATGGCCAGATTAAGTACAGTTAAGTTAAATGCATCTGCTTTACTACACTGGCGGGAAAAGCTACAGTGATTATGCACCCTACGTGACATGTTAGTCGGGACATTAAGATGATTGATTGATTGTAGGGTTTAACGCGCCAACGCAACGCAGGCGATGAGGCGCGCTGTAGTGGAGGGCTCCGAATTAATTTGGACAACCTGGGGATATTTATCATGCGCCGAAATCTCGCACACACGGGCGTGTTTGCTTTTCGCCTCCACCAGAAAAGTGGCCGCCGCGGCCGGGAATCGAACCCGTGACCTTGTGCTCAGCAGCGTAATGCCTTAGCCACTGAGCCACCGCGGCGGGGTAACATTAAGATTCAGTTTTGAGTATGGTGCATTGTAAACATATTTGTAACAAGGCCCAAAAGGACTATATTGCGTCGGAGATTTAACGGCTGAAGTGAAAGATTAAATTGGATCTCTGTTACACTTGGCGGGAATGTGTAATTGCGTATAATAAACCTTGCAGCTCTGTTCTGGATTGCTTCAATTTTGCTAATCGGATAGTGATGGTATGGGGACCAGATGGGTGACGCTAACTCGAGATGTGGACGAACGTACGTTAGGTAGGCAAGTTTACGTAGAGGATGACGAGAATTTCTACGAAAGAAACCTAATGACGTGGAAGCCTTGTCGCAGATGATGTCGATATGGTTACTCCAGGAAAAGACCTTCTGCGAGTGTAATGCCTGAGTGTTTACAGAATGAAGCGCGATCCAGTTGAGTGTTAATAATGTGATAGTCGAAAATCGGTTCGTCACGCTTACGGAGACAACCTTGCAACTTCGATATGTTTGGTGATATTAACTATGTGTTACACCAATTAGAAATTATGTTCAGGTCATATTAAAGGGAGAGGTGATCATTTATACTACGGATTAAATGGTAATAATGCAGTCATCGGAAAAAAATCTCATGAGAGAAGATATATTATCGGGCGAGTTATTTATGTATATTAAAAAGAGTAAGGGGCCAAAGACGCTTCCCTGTGGTTCACCGGAAGTAACATAACATTTGGGAGAAATTAAATCATTAACTGCTGCAAACTGCTGTCAAAGTGGAAGAAAGTTTCGAAGCCATGAAAGGGTGAGTGAATCTAATCAAAGTGCAGATCTAAAGTCAAGAAATTAAGCGGCAATGGGGTACACGGTCAAATGCTTTCGAAAAATCCAGAAATGTATAGACAGTTTGCTGGTTATTGCCCATGTGAATATGCAAGTGAGTCGACAATTCAAATAACTGTATCTCACATGATAGGCCCTTCCTGAAACCATGTTGGTTAGAAAAAAAGAAACCGTTTGATTCGAGATGGTTGTAAACCTCGGAAGCGACATTTTACAACTTATGCATGCGAGTGATATCGGACGGTAGTTCTCTAGACAATACTTACTTTCTGCTTTGAATATGGGTATAACCTTAGGCAATTTCCAGTCGTCTCTAAGCAATCCAGGTAATTATGGTTGTCAAAAAATATGATAAAGAATTTTACTGGAAACGGAGACGGTGTTTTTTAGAAGTTTCGAATTAATGTTATCCACGCCAGAATGCGTAGATATTTCTAGATTACTGATCAGACAGGCGACAACTTCCTTACTAATTTTGATAGGTTTCATGTACAGCTAGGCATATCAAGGAAAATGAGACAAGTTGTAATAACCCTCCTGTATAAATACAGATGAAAAAAATGAATTAAAAGCTGAGGGGTACTCGCTTTCCGGTAGTGTGTTGTGATCATATCATGCAAAGATATTGTGCTATTATTATGATCAGGTGATATCACTCGCCAAACCTTTTGGGTTTGATGTCAGGAGTGATGACAGGTCATGGGAAAGGCACTTATGTTTAGCAGAGTCTTATTCGCGACAGTAAGCGTCAAGGCAATCTTTGTAACTTTGCCAAGCGGAAGGTGTACGGATGTGCTGTCCGAGTTTATAGAGGCGTTTCTTTTTGTTTTTTATTTTGTTTAGTTGACAAGCACTAATGTACAGTAAACCGTAAAGAAAACTGGACAGTGAACCGGACAATAAATTTTGTTAGAACCGGTACTTTGTTTGATTCTTCGTTGGAACCGGCACTGCATTTGGGACCGCCATAACTTGGAAAAGGCGAGAATTGGAATTAAGCGATTTCATTATAACAAATGTTTACTGTATACTGTACAAGGCCGCTCAGCAGACTTTATTTAAATTTTGAGAAGGTTTCAGTCAAGTTTTACTGAAACTCATTAAAAAAAAAGAATACTACATAATTAAGGACGGCGTGGTTGAGTTGCACAATCCTAGGCTAGATTAACGGCGTTTTTCTTTTTTTTTATCAAATAAATGTTTCTTTTTCTTTCTTTTTTTGATAACCCATCTGGTGCCTTTTCTCGCAGACCTCTTGGAAGACGCAATGAACGAGGACGACAAGGACAAAGACGGGAAGCTGTCACTCAACGAATTCCTGAACACCCAGAGGGTCAACACGAGTGGTCTCAAGAGCCTTGGGAATATCGAACTATGACGCGCTCGCCGGCCGCTCTCGAACAGAGCAACTCAACGTCGGGCGAATGTTCCGTGAATTGTCCGGGCCCAATCATCTTGTTTGCACACCTCGTACAAATCTTAAACCCCGTACGTCTCAATTTTGTTAAACGGAATATAGTGCAGACCTGATAGCCCTAGAAAAAAGAGTTTTGGTCCTCCGTAATTTTTCGCAGCCATGGGTTAAGGGAGTTCTCCTCCAGTTGCTTTGCTGATTTATTTATTTATTTATTTATTTATTTATTTATTTATTTATTTATTTATTTATTTATTTATTTATTTATTTATTTATTTATTTATTTATTTATTTATTTATTTATTTATTTATTTATTTATTTATACTTCTGTGCTGACCCCCCTTTTACAGACAGTGGAGTATCCACAGAAAGGGGGGGTGTCGAATAGGGGCGACTCCTTCTCTCGAAGCGTCCCACTAACAGCACTACTACGCCTACAACACGTGATTGAAATGCATCGCGCTGAGGATGAGACGAAGACGAATAAACAGACACACCACTACGCGCTGAGTAGTGTGTCTTCTCTTTCTGTTCGTCCCTTCCTTGGCGCATTGCATTTTAGTCCCATCAGAACAACAAACCCCTGAGATTGCTTACAGTGCCTGTCATGCCCTCTCCCCTGTCCGCCATGCCCCATGGCATCCACCGTTCTGATTGCTAGTTCTATAAAGTTCGGTGATCATTGTTATTTCAGTACAGGCAGAGTTAAGTAAATCACATGTCCCCCCCCCCCCCTACTGCGTACACGTAAGGCTTGAACGTTTTGTGGGCGTCTTTCAACGAATATGTGCGTGAATCTTCTGACATGACGGATCTGAGCGATTTATCGCGACAAGGGAAGGAAGTGTGGAACAGCACACCAAGACATTGGCAAGACGGCCTGCTACCCCGAGTGCTTCTTGCTGCACCTAATGATTTCTACGTTCCTTACAGTTCTGTCGAGACGACTTTTTGCGACACACAGGGTTTGTGCACTGAATGCAGTGACCTTCCTGCTTTAACGTTGTGGGATTAAAATAAACTTTCTTGGGAATGTTTATATCTCTGCAGTTTGCTCATTTCAGTAAGATACGGAGAATAAGGGTGATATCTGTTCCGCCGGAGAACATTGTCACACTTCATTACTTATAATCCACCCGGAGTTAATGAAGATAGCTGCGCTATTTTTAATGTCAGAATAAATTGTTAGGAGAAGTGGAGGGCAAGGCCAAGCAGCAAATTAATGTTCAAGTTGGTTGGCTGTTATCAAAGTTGATAGGTCATGTAGCTTATCCTCTCCGGGTCATCCTGTTTCATCACGCTGCTTTCACTTGGTATAATATTTCAGGGCCTCAGTCCCCTACGTGAGCATGTCATCTACACCCTCAACAGCACGCCAGAAAATGTGCGCAAAATGTGCGACCATGACGCTCCAAGCAAGGATAATGCTCAGAATCCGGGCATATCACGTCTACCAGCGCCGCCATACTACAATCATCATCATCATCGTCATCGTCTTCTTCACAACCTATATTTATGTTTGCACTGCAGGACGGCGGCCTCTCCCATAGACTTGCAACCACCCTAATTCATTCTTTAGCTCCAAATTTGCTTCTTCATATCCCTGCATCGAGTGTTCTGTCTGCCCCGACCTCCGGTCCCCGATCCCAGGTAGCCATTCAGCCACATGAATGATCACCCTGTTAATTGTCAGTGTACGGCATCGAATTCATGGCCCAACTCAACTCCGTTCCTTTAATTTAAGCTAGGATGCCTTCCACCGGATTTTGTTCCAGAACCCTCTATGTATACGCTAGCTTCCTATTCTTGAGTATTACCCTTATCGTAGTTCTTTCCACGGCCCATTTGGTTGACTTAAGTATTTCTTTTTAATGTTTTATAAGCCATGACCGGAAGAACGCACCGACTGAATAGAAGTCTATTTAGTGACAGAGGTAGCGCACTGTCTATTACCTGAGAGCGCTTGTTGAATGCACCCCGACTGGTAGTAAATCTACTCCTAATTTCTTTTTCATGGTTCTTGAATTAGCGCTCACAACTTGATCAGGATAGTTGTGCTCATCCGCCTTTACCACTATTTTATGACCACTATTTTAGGGGAGGTACTCCGTATGCTTGTGAAGCATCGCGTGCGATTTCTTGATATTTATATTTATAAATCCCCTTTTATTAGTGCTGTTTCTGTAGCATTCCATAAAAACCAGATTTATGTCGATGTATCTTGTGTAGAACGTAAATTCAAGCGTTCAGCTAATGGGCGATTTCAGACGCCAAACGCCTTCTGCGGTGCTCCTTCTTTCTCTGACGCCAGCGTGCGCACATACCCCCAGATTTGAAAGAGATCGCATGACGCATAGTATTTGCTCAGTATTTATGCAACAATATATATATATATATATATATATATATATATATATATAAAAAGGGTTGGCAGTCAAGAAAACCTCGGAAAGCAAAAGGAAGGATGTGGTAGGTCATTGAAACAGATAAGGAATTTGGAAAGATAGAAAGAAAGTGGAGAAAAAATGCCCGCCGGGTGGGATCCGAACCCACGACCT
Organism: Haemaphysalis longicornis; assembly: GCF_048455015.1. NCBI lineage: Eukaryota > Metazoa > Arthropoda > Arachnida > Ixodida > Ixodidae > Haemaphysalis > Haemaphysalis longicornis. The sequence goes on from NW_027526460.1 coordinate 43,662,273, forward strand.
CCAGAATACGCGTCTGGTGCGATGAACACTACGCTACCGGCGGGGCTATTTTCCCCTACACTTTCTGGGGTATTTATGATAAGGTATTTTTGTTTCCTGTGCTTGGGGGTGGTAGCCAGCGCCACTCGGACTACTCGGAGTGAAGGGGACTTTCTTTTTAACTCCCGGGGCTTGACTCGAGTGTCTACGACATATCGAGAGTGGTCGACCAGCGTTGAACCTTCTTAAGCTCCCTATGGCACCAAGACTGCCAGTACAGAGGCCCTCGCTATGAATATAGCGAATCAGAATGGGAAATGATGGGCTCGTTGAATTAAGACAGAAAGAAGGGTTGGCAGGTTTTCTTGACTGCCGACCCTTCTTTCTGTCTTAATTCAACGAGCCCCTCATTTCCCATTCTGGTTCGCTATATATATATATATATATATATATATATATATATATATATATATATATATATATATATATATATATATATATATATATATATATATATATATATATATATATATATATGTAACGCTACATAACTTGTTGAATTTTGTGCACAGTAGATGGCATTGACTATGTCACAGGCCAATCCCGCCGGCGAAAACGGCGGGGCGACGAAGAGAAGAACGAGGTGCTTGTTCGCGTATCCAGGGCTCGGACACGACGCTCAGTGACGGTCCTCACCCAGGTTTTTTAAATAAACCCTCAGCTCACCCCTCAACGCCTGAGCGTCACCGTAACAGTTTTTGGTGAGAGGTGCGGGGTACGACGCCGCGGACAACAGAGTCCCTGGATCTGCGCCGAAGCCGTCGCGTTGCTGGCCTCCCGCCCAGCCAAGAAACGATGTCTCCGCCTGCAGGCAGTTCCCAGACACCACCGACGGGCAGCTGGCAGCCCCATCGGGAACCCCGGTCATTTTCAGGGAAGGCCGGAGAATACGTGGATGAATGGCTCGCTCATTATGAAAGAGTGAGTAAATATAACCGCTGGGACGCTGTGGCCCGACGCGCGAACGTCGAAATCTACTTGGACGAGACAGCAATGACGTGGTTTGAAAACCACGAGGCAGCGTTGACCACATGGGAACGGTTTGTTGAAGAAATTAGGAAGCGATTTGGTGACTCGATAGCGAAGAAGAAGAGGGCCGAGCAGACGCTTCTCCAGAGAGCGCAAGTGCCCGGGGAAACATGTACAACTTACATTGAGGAAATTCTCAAGCTGTGCCGGATCGTTGACGCCAGCATGCCAGAAGATGACAGAGTTGGGCATGTCCTCAAGGGGATCGCAGAAGACGTATATAATTTCCTTATCGGCAAGGACAACTTGAACACGGTCACCGATGTGATTCGCCGCTACCGTACGTTTGAAACTTTGAAGGCGTGTCGGATTACGCCCAAGTTTGGCCGACTGGCCAACGTCACAACGGTGGCCAGCGTGGACGCCAGCTCGTCTGCCGACCTTTCTGCGACTATCCGACAAATCGTTCGCGAGGAGCTCCTGCGGCATGGAGACGTAACTCGTTGCTGGACACCCTCTCGCGACGGAAGCTTCCTCCGCGATGCGCCACATACTTGTTGCTATTCAACAACACATTTTGGCTCCTCACGACCGTCGGTCAACGTTGCTGACGTGGACGACTACCAGCGAAGGGGCGTGTACACTATGGCGCCCCACTACCAGCAACGGGAAGATTTTCATCGTGATTCCCATCGTTCACAGGGCGTGTACTACCCGGAAGAGCACCATCGCTCGAGTTTTCCAAGAAGGCCATTCTCGCCTGGTCAGCAATATCCTCGTCGCGAACCACCCACGTGCTATCGATGTGGACTAGTCGGCCATATTTCGCGGTTTTGTCGCCGTCGGCGCCAAGGACCCAACGACGATCCCACGTTCACGTTTCCTCGGCCCAATAACCTCAACCATGGCACTCGATGGTATCCACCACTGTCGTCAACACGTAACGACCAGCCGACCGGTCCACGCAATGGCTCCCCCGCTTCGGACAGAAGTTTGACTCCACCGCCTCTACGCCAGCGCCAGTCTCCATCACCTCGGCGCCGTCCAATGTCGCCACCGCCGGGAAACTAGCCGGCGCGGCCGATGGAGGTGAGGTCGCCGGACAGCCTTTACGAAATATACCTCTGCCCGTTTACATGGTCAAAAACAAGATTGAAGTTTTAATCGATGGTGTGCCAACGATGGCTTTGGTTGACACTGGGGCAACAGTTTCTGTGATGAGTAAGGCATTTAAAGACAGCCTTGGGACTAAAGTAATGTTCAGCTGGGATCGCAGTGCCACATTTCGAGGCGTTGGTGGTGAACCGTTGTGGCCCCTTGGTACTTGTACAGTGGATGTGTCATTAGGGGGCAAAAGCTTCAAAGCAGAATTTGCGGTACTTCAGAAGTCTACACACGAAGTTATTCTCGGTATTGACTTCTTGCAAGAATGTGGTGCTAAGTTAGATTGTGCGACTGGCGAACTCTGTGTAAGCAGTGTTCTTTACTCTGCACTTGCCGAAGAATCTTCACGTTCGAGCGAACACGCTTTGGTTGTTTCGGAAGACATGGTTCTACCTCCCCGATCGGCGTCCTTTGTACCTGTCATGGCCTGCGGTGCTGTGGAGCCTTCCTTCTGTGCAATTGTTGAGCCCATTCTGCCAAACTGCGTCAAGAAGGATGTTTTGTTGCCGCACTGTTTGATTTCCGTACACGGTGGGCGCAGTTCCATATGCGCAGTTAACTGCTCAGCAGCTAGTACCGTTCTGCCGCTAGGGATGAAGCTTGCGCTATTTGAAAAGGATACCAGAGTACCCCTTGCAACAGTAAGTGACGAAACTTGCGATTCGACGGGTGACTGCGCTACGCGTGACGAGCAGCTTTTGAAGATGATAAACAAAGGTCTTCCTTCTGCCGAGAGGGAGGCGTTAGCCCATGTCCTTTCAAGGCATGCGACAGTGTTTGACTTTTCCACCAGCCCCGGCAACAAGACCGAAATCCCGCCTTCTCGCACGCGCCACAGCATAGACACCGGAACCGCCCGCCCGCTCCGGCAAAAACCATAGCGGGTTTCTCCTGGCGAGAGGACGGTCATCGCAGACCAGGTCAACGAGATGCTACAGAAGGGAGTGGTACAGGAATCAGCTAGCCCTTGGGCAGCGCCGGTAATCCTAGTGAAGAAGAAGGATGGTTCCTGGCGATTCTGTGTTGACTACAGACGCCTGAACGCAATTACAAAAAAGGACGTGTACCCTCTTCCTGGCATAGATGATGTCATTGACTGTCTGCACTCCGCCTCCTACTTTTCGTCAGTTGACTTAAGATCTGGTTACTGGCAAATTCCGATGGATCCGGCCCACAAAGAGAAGACGGCTTTTGTGACTCCTGACGGGCTATTTGAGTTTAACGTCATGCCGTTTGGCCTTTGTAACGCCCCAGCTACATTTGAAAGGTTCATGGACACAATTTTGCGCGGTTTAAAGTGGGAGATTTGTCTGTGCTACCTCGACGACGTAGTAATTTTTGGACGCACTTTTGAAGAGCACAACACCCGCCTTGACATGGTCCTGAACTGCCTGGAAAAAGCCGGCCTTGTGCTAAATTCAAAAAAATGCCGTTTCGGCGAGTGCCAGACCATAGTGTTGGGGCATCTAGTCGACAAAGATGGCGTTAGACCTGATCCACAAAAGATTGAAGCCGTGAGTCAGTTTAAGCAGCCAAAGTCTGTGCGCGACCTACGAAGTTTCCTGGGGCTATGCTCCTACTTTCGTCGGTTAGTACCAAACTTTGCAAAGCTCGCTTCTCCCCTGTCTTCTCTGTTACGCAAAAATGCTCCTTTCTACTGGACATCTGAGTGCGAAGCCTCCTTTTCTCAACTGAAATTTCTTCTCACGTCGGGGCCAATACTACGCCATTTCGATCCGGCTGCTCCTACAGAAGTGCATACGGACGCCAGTGGCATGGGAATCGGAGCAGTCCTTGTGCAGATACTTCACGGCACTGAGCATGTGATTGCCTACGCCAGCCGCACGCTCAGCAAACCTGAGAAAAATTATACAGTGACTGAGCAAGAATGTTTGGCTGTCATCTTTGCTGTGCATAAGTTTCGCCCTTACATATACGGACGGCCTTTTACAATTGTTACGGACCACCACTCCTTATGTTGGCTCGTTGGACTACGTGATCCATCTGGACGGCTCGCCCGCTGGGCCCTCAGACTCCAAGAATATGATTTCGTTGTTTCTTACAAAAGCGGCCGCCGACACACCGACGCTGACTGCCTTTCCCGGCTCCCAGTTTCATCTACCGCCTGCGACGCTGACAATTTCGACGACTATCTTGCAGCAGTCGTTGAGACATTCCCTGACACAGAAACCTTCCGGCGAGAACAGGAAGGTGACCCCAAGCTAGCGTCCTTCTTCGCCACTGCTCGTGACTCCACCCATCCCAACCGCTTTTCTATTCGGGATGGTCTGCTCTACAAAGCAAACTACAATGCGACTGGAGCGCGGTTCCTTCTCGTTGTACCCGAGCGGCTGCGCCCTTGCGTGCTTCGTGCTATGCATGATGACATGACGTCTGGGCACCTTGGCTTCGCTCGCACATTACACCGCGTACAAGAACGCTTTTACTGGCCCAAAATGCGGCGCACGACTGAAAAATACGTCGCCAGTTGTGTGGAGTGTCAGCGTTACAAGCGTCCTGCGACCACACCGCCCGGCCTCCTCCATCCTGTGAATCCACCCACTGCTCCATTTGAGAAAGTCGGGATTGATTTCGTTGGCCCACTTCCACGGACGCCAGCTGGAAACCGCTGGGTTATCGTCTGCGTGGACCACCTGACGCGTTACGCAGAAACTGCGGCTGTACCAACAGCTTCAGCAGCCTCGGTTTCGATGTTCCTGCTAAATTTTATGATTCTGAGGCATGGCGCTCCACGCGTGCTTATTAGTGATCGTGGCCGCCAATTTATTGCGGATGTTGTAGAGGAGCTACTTCGCCTTTGCAACTCACAGTTTCGTCATGCTACACCATATCATCCGCAGACCAACGGACTTGTTGAACGCACAAATCGAACACTTCTCAACATGATTTCAATGTACGTGGCATCAGACCACAAAAACTGGGATGAAGTATTGCCTTTCATAACTTACGCGTACAACACGGCCAAGCACGACACAACCGGCTACAGTCCCTTCTACCTCGTCTACGCACGCAATCCTCGTACTCCTCTGGACACTATCCTGCCATTCTCGTTGCACGACGAGGAGTCAGTTGCCAAGACTCTATGCCTGGCCGAAGAGTCCCGCCAATTAGCTCGCCTGCGCACCCTTGCATCACAGTCCCGGTCTAAACAGAGATACGACGTTCGCCACCGCAGTGTATCATTCTGTAAAGGTGATTTGGTGTGGTTATGGACTCCCTTTAGGAAACGCGGACTGTGTAGCAAGTTTTTGTCGCGTTACACTGGCCCATTCGTTATTCTCGACCGTGTAAGCGACGTGACCTACGTCATTTCGCGTCTCACAACACATGGTCGCCGGTCCAGCAAGACCCAACTTGTGCACGTCGCCCGGCTAAAGACTTATCACCCTCGTGCTACTGAGTGACTCACCGGCGGGTTTCGTCTGCGGAGGGGAGAAATGTAACGCTACATAACTTGTTGAATTTTGTGCACAGTAGATGGCATTGACTATGTCACAGGCCAATCCCGCCGGCGAAAACGGCGGGGCGACGAAGAGAAGAACGAGGTGCTTGTTCGCGTATCCAGGGCTCGGACAGACGCTCAGTGACGGTCCTCACCCAGGTTTTTTAAATAAACCCTCAGCTCACCCCTCAACGCCTGAGCGTCACCGTAACAATATATATATATATATATATATATATATATATATATATATATATATATATATATATATATATATATATATAAATATATATATATATATATATATATATATATATATATATATATATATATATAAATATATATATATATATATATATATATATATATATATATATATATATATATATATATATATATATATATATATATATATATATATATATATATATATATATATATATATATAGTAGCAGACACACACACACACACACACTTTAAGCGATGTGCAATGGCAATCGGCTGACAACAGCTGTGAGCATAGAAAGAAACCGGCAATGCTTTTGTTTTGTTTTTTGTGCATTTCACACTTGTTTCCTTCCCTTAGCGTAACATCACAATGCCGCACACACGGAGCAGAGAGAAAAAAACCTGCTCCCCGTTCATCGCTGCTTCGTCACACATCCGCTCCGCGCTGGGCTGTCGTTATTTGGCACGGCGCCGGCAAATGCGGGTCACATGTCGGGAGAGGGAGGGACTCCAGGATAATTTCGATGGGACCGGCTATTCGTGCCGCTTCTTCGCCTGCTCGCTTGGTGAGCGTAGTGTCTGCTTATGCTTATCGGAGCTTTGAGCTGGCCTTTATCATCGCATGGTAGCGTTATCAGCTACTTTTTTCCCTGGAGTGCGGCCACGAAAACAACGCGACCATGCCGCGCTGTGTTCATTATCGCCTGACCGCTTCACGCTGTATTTCGACGGCTCGGTTTGACATTGTGTAAGTTTCGTTGCACGTGAAGATGAACGAAGTGTACGGTCGGTGAACCTTTCTGTACTGTGCTCACAGCGTGTATCGCATACTTTGCAATGGCTGTTGCTTGCAAACGGGTCATTCTGCAAGGAGACTGGAACAAACTCCGGTTTCCGCTTCGGCTGCAAGGTGTCGGACGAAAGTTTGCTTCCGACGGCCAAAGGTAAGCACGGGTCAGGGACTAGAGCGTAACGCTATGATGTTTCTAAATAAGCTGTTACGGTTGTGTGGTAGCTAACGCGCGCGTGCTGCTAGCGCTTTCGAAAGGGTTCAACAATTTGGAATGTACGCATGTTTCTTTAATAATAAATAGAAATAAGCTAGGAGTGTTGCCGGCATGTGAGCACCGACATGCTTCTAGGCAGGATGGAATGCATTTTGATGAATGCTAGGGGGTTCTATAGCGAGTAAACAGATCGCTCGTGTGCGTCGCACGCCGACATATGCTGGCCGCCCGCGCGGGGATTTCTTCGCCTCACTAGAGAGTGCAACTTCCGGGTTTGACGGAGTGTTGCTTCTGCGCAAGGAATACAAAAGGCTTAATGCCAGTTTTGAGGGCTTCCCCCGAGAATACGAACTCTCCTGCACACCTATCGAACGAATAAATATTTACAAAAAAGGATTTGAAAAACAAAATAACTATAAGCAAAAATAAACGACGGCCTGACTTATCGGTTGTTTAGTTGCAGCCTTTTCACGAGGGACGCTTCTCCCACAGCATAGCTGAACGGCAGCTCGGTCGAGCCCACCGCTGTGTGGTCGCGAACGGCTACACACTCGTAGCCAGCAGTTCATTGACAATTGTCACGTCGAAGCCATGTCTCGGTAAAACAGAGGTCAAAACTGTAGTTTAAGCTCGGATAAATATGATACGTTACACCTTTTTTATATAAACACAAAATAAACACATTATTTTTGCAATCTGAGAGCGTTTAACCGAAAGACTGAACTATTACAATACACTTATCCTTAAACCCATTAACATCATGGGTAGAATCAGGCATGGAAGACATAAAAGGTATTAGATAACTTATCAAGACAGCATCAGCGCGAAGAATGGAAAGATTAACTTAAGTAGGAAAGTCCGCTTGTACTACAATCTTGTTATTGCGAATTTCAATCGAGCTTTGTATGGGGACCTCTTGCCCGGAGCTCAGGAAGCAAGACAGGACAAAACAGACGGCTGAAGTCATTGGGTACGTCGCGGTGGTGGTCGTTCCGTGGGACATACGGGAAGTAAACAAAGGAACCCAAAGTAGACGCATCCATGGTTTACCTGCTACGGTGATTCAGTGGATAAGGAATTGTGCTGCCGAGCACGAGGACGCGGGTTCAACTACGGGCCGCGGCGGCCGCTTTACTTCTGGAGACGAAAAGCAAAAACGCACCTGTGTGTACGATATTTCGGCGCACGTTAAAGATGCCCAGGTGGTCAAAATTAATCCGGAGCCCTCCACTACAGCGCGCCTCATCGCCTGCGTTGCGTCGGCGCGTTAAACCCTACAATCAATGAGTCAGTCAGTCAGTCAGCCAATCAATCAATCAATCAATCAATCAATCAATCAATCAATCAATCAATCAATCAATCAATCAATCAATCAATCAATCAATCAATCAATAAATCAATCAATCAATCAATCAATCAATCAATCAATCATCCATAGGTCGACAGGCTCACTCACGCCCCCCCCCCCCTCCCTTTACCACTCATACGTGAGTGGCGAGCCTTCTCATCGTTTTGGACTGGCAAGTGTGAGTGCGAGCAACGTAACTAGAATCATTCTATTAACGTTGAGTGCGAGTGCGTGCGATCCCCACGCGCAGTGAGCCCCGCTCACCACTCGAGAGTGTGAGCGCCACTCGCGGTGAGCCCCACTCACCGCTCGCGAGTGCGAGAGCAGCTGAGCGGCGCCACTGTTGCGCTTGTACTAGCTGTTGGCTATTCGTCGCAGGAGCCGCTCGCTGTGGTGGTTGTTAATGGCGGGATTGCTTTTAGCTTCGGAAATATGTCGTCGCTTAGCTCCTGCTACGAAGCACCCCAGAATTAATTCTAGGTTTTTTTTTGCCTGCTCAGAGCAGCTCTGAGCACCTCCAAGCAGCCCAAAACTGCTCCCGCCATAGGCGTTCTAGGGTCAAATAAAAAAGCTGCTTGGAGCTGTTCAGAGCTGCTTTGAGCAGGCAAAAAACAAGACCATCTCTGGTGGCCTGTTGATTTAGGAATATGATTTGGATGACCTCCTGACTCCGTAATGCACTAATGCTGTTCAGTTTCATGACTCATGGAAGGTCTGCTGCACCCACTCGCGTGCGAAGGAGACGACGAGTGGTGAACGCGAGTGAGTGCAAGTGGTGAGCGTGAGCTCGAGTGAGTGCGAGTGGTGACGGCGAGCGGTGAACGTGAGCGGCAGTGAGTGCGACTGGTCACGGCGAGTGGTGAGCGTGAGCGCGAGTGGGTGCGAGTGGTGGAGGGCGCATTGTGAGCGTGAGTGCAAGCTAGTGCGAGTGGTGAGGGTGACTGGTGAACGTGAGTGTGAGTGCGTGCGTGAGGAAAAATATATATATTTTTTTGTTGAGTGTGAGTGAGTGACGCCCAGTTTTGCCGAGGTATGCAAGCATCCATGATTTCGAGTTTGTTGGTCCCTTCATGAAGAAAGACACTTCCGGCCTACAAACAGAAGGGTGGGATGAAAGTGGTTGCTCCCAGTTTCCTGGCCGGGGAGAGAGGGGAGGGGGCGGTTGGTCGCGAGTGTGTGCGTTGGCGCTTTGTCAAGGGGTCATATCTGTTCATTTATTTACTCCGAGGGCCGAGTCATTCCAAAGGGGTGAAGGATTTGCAAGATGTAGATAAAAAAACAATGCAGCGGGCGTACAAAAACAATTACAAGTGGCTGGAAAAGCAACAAGATATCCCATTAGAATGCTTTTTTAGGCGTGTTGGTTCATGGTTTGAAGATATCCAATGAAAGAAAAAAACACACTCACAAAAAAAGGATTAAAATCGGCAGTTCCATGTGGCGTCAAAAGCGGATGCTAAGTCACACAAGATGTAGCGCAGGTACAATGCCGATGCATTCACTTTCAAAAAGCGTTATTTTTGCAGGCACGTCAAAGGACGTTGATAAAAGCAGTTTGCCAGCCTCAAATGCCAGCCTCAAACGCAAGCACATCTTCTTGAAACAAAGAAGGAAAAAATAGTTACCGGACGGTTACACGTACGTAATTCGATCCAATTATCCAAAGATAGCGTTCGTTTGCATCTTCAATCTACTTGAGTATTAATTACCATCAATCACATAAGTTATCATTATACAGTTGTCATTATCACCTTTCTATGGGACACTTGAACGACGACAGCGATGATAATGATGATGGTTGTGATATGCCAGCCGACATCTTCGTTATACCAGCCAACGCTACGAGGAGAAACAGCAGCAGTATCGACGGGGTAGGATTCAAAATCTGCAGAAATTCCGATAATTGTCTACTAATCCGTAGCATTCGCATGCCGCTTCTCTAGAGTGAGTTCTTTACAGGCAAATATATTGGTTTTCCTAAATTCTGTCCGACCAATGATCTCCATTTACGCTATTATAACGCTTACAGGGACTGCTTCCACCAAATTTGCATGTTTGTGTCAATCAAGGACGTTCCGCGATTCGCCATTTTCACTTTTTTGTATTTTTCTTATTTTTAGGTTTTTCAAAATTCTGTTCGAGCAACTATCTTCATTTAACAAAGGCGGAAAGTTTATTATTATTATTATTATTATTATTAGTTGTCTGGAACAGCACGAGCAAAACAAACCGTAAGCTTGTAGAAAGGGTCCAAAATAAGTTCATATCTGTCTTCAACCATCGCTTTGGCGATAGTAGTAATTATAACTCTGGATCGCCCTCTTCATTGACGCTATCATGCTTAACTTCCAGGCGGAACAAGGCTGATATTCTCTTCCTCTTTAAAATTATGCACGGCATAGTGTCTTGTGGTGAGCTGCTACAGCATGTTCGTCTTTATGTGCCGCAAAAGTGGACCAGGAAACATGATACCTTTTGCAACCCCAATTGTCTGCGTGTCTTGTGCCCGGTGTTCCGACTGCAATGCACGTACAATCGGTACTCGGATTACCTTGATATATTTAATCATTGCCCTACTCTGTTTCGCAAACATGTCTGTGAGTTTGTATTGGCGTAACTGCCAACTTTTCTTATTCTGCATTTGTCTTTTATCCTTGAGTTCATGCACTTAAATGACTTTCATTCCGTAACTTCAACATAAGCTATCCTTTCGTTTTTTTTTTGTATTTGAGAGATGTGTACATTATGTTTCGTGTGTTTCTGTTTCCGTGCGCCAGCACAAAGGCCCCCCCGGCTGTTCCTGGGCACGCAAATAAATGATTGATTGATTGATTGATTGATTGATTGATTGATTGATTGATTGATTGATTGATTGATTGATTGATTGATTGATTGATTGATTGATTGATTGATTGATTGATTATTAAGAAATGAACCCATCATCGTCGTGTGTATATAATATGGTACGTCGAGATTTCGGCGCACGTTAACGATCCACACATGGTCAAAATTACTCCAGAGCCTTCCACTACGGCGCGCCTCAAGCCTGGGTGCAGAATTGCGGTGCGTGAACCATAATGTGAATGTGATCCTGATTTTGAGTGAATACGGCTTGGCCTCATTTTCAGTACTGAATGACTTATATATATTTATGACCTCTGCCTGCAGGTGATGATGTCTTCATCCCTAATAAATGTAAATTGTTATAAGAGCATCTTTTTCCACTAGTCGTTAAAATTGCCTACTGGGAATAGTAGCAATACTGAGACACAGAACACCCATGTGCATTTGACAAGCCGCTGATAATAAACCGCCGAAGGGGTCACTGAAGACTGCAGCCTTTTCTCATGCTCAAAAGATCACGCAGAGCAATTTAACACGAGAGGAACATACAGCAACATATTCATTCCCTGAACACATGGCTATCCCTGACATTAGACAATGATGGTTAGTAGACTCCGTACTTCTCTTTCAAAATATAAACTATTCCTGTGTATATATTTAAATGTATTGTGTGTGTACATGGCGTTGCCAGCGAAAAGTTTAAAAAAATTGAATAAAAATACGGATGACGCAACCATCACTGGTGCTTCTAGAGCGCTTGTGCTCCTATGGTAAGGATTTGAAGGAATGAACGGAAAGTATGAAGTAAGCCGTGCACGTCTGCGCCAACAACGATGCAGTAAGATTTTAGCCGCAATAGGATTTTAAGTGAGAAGGTAGAGGCTACTCAAAAGAAACCTCAACTGGTAATATCACTGGCAATGAAACTTCGGGGAGTAGGAGGCAGCATCGGCGAAAAGAAAAAGGCTCGCCCCCCCCCCCCCCCCTCCGCCCCCCCCCCCTGGGAAATCCCGGAAGGGGCTCGCATTCCCCCCCCCCCCCCCCCCCCCCCGCGTAGCCGGCGCCTATGCCATTTACGCTATTTTAACGATAAAGATGGAACTTCCGCGAAACCTGCATTTTTGTGGAAATGCACGGCGTTACACGGTCCTGTCTGCGGGGGTACTCGGCAAATAATGCTACGCATTAATAAAAATGCG